>NW_026062504.1:0-86701 GCF_023897955.1 Schistocerca gregaria
AATATTCCAGCTGGATATAATAGTAAAAAAAAAGTCACCTACATTAAGAACTAGTTAAAATGTCGAATGTGAGAACTTGGAGAACCAAAATCATTCCTCAGAATAAATATGCAGCGCAACAGTGGCAAAATGTTTCTTTGTCACTATGTTCATCTTGAATACTTATTGAAAAGATTCAACATGGAAGACTGTAAACACTGAGAACATCAATGGAAGTCAAATCCAGTGGAGATGCTTGTGGTCAAATGGATGAATTTAAACCAGATGGACAATTACTGTGTTTTTCGATGTATATAATGACAGCTATGACCAGACGAAGTGCATCACTTAACTATTTTAGTAGACAGCAAAATAAACCAACAGAATTAGAGTAGAAATTTCTGAAATGAATTCTTTGATATATTAAAGGAACACTTGATGTTGGCGTGTGTTACAAAAAGGAAATTTTAAATGCTATTCGCTGCTATGTTGATTCTGACTGTGTTGTATTGTAGATATTCTGTCTTCTTCACTTTCTCATAGTTTTTTGTTTGAAAATACTGTTTCTGTTGACAAGCAGACAGATGAGTTTCACTATGAAATAGAAGCAGAATATCCAGCTTCAGCGACAGCTATGACAGACACCACATGGCTTACGCACCTCCTTGAAGAATCTGTCAATTACGGAAATGGAAACATAGATGACTGAAGTATTTGGATGTGAAATCCGTTCTACACAAGAGCTATACAACAAAGGCCATCTGAATGTTCAATACATTAGCTCCGAGGAACAAATGGCACATATTTTACCAATACTAGCTAAGAGCGTACGTTTCAATAGACTGTGTCAAAAGCTGGGGATAGTGAATTTTATGGGCAATTTAGGAAATTATTAAATTGATTGGGGGGGGGGGGGGGTGTTGAAGTAATGACAATTTCATAATTATACTTTTCTAACTTCCAGCATTCTGGAAGGCATTGTAATACCTAAAGAATTTCGGAGTAAATTCTAGAGACCCTCGTATTTCCACCGTCTTGAACACGCGTTATTTTAGAGATGAGTAGAACTGTGTCTACTGCACCACAGTTATGTGTGTGCAGGACGGACGTGTATGGGACGGATGATCGGCGTGGGCAGGTAGCCGCCTGGAGTTACACGTCCACGTCAAGGAATAAACGCACCGTACTCCGTGCGACGTGAAACATTACTGTGTGAACATTTGAATGTTGTTGAAAGAAGACAAGGGACACTTACGAATTTAAGAGAAAGAATCAATAAGTAAGGTCCAAACAGTTGTCTTGTTAAACTTTGTGAGATTTGTAGAGTGTATTTATGGAAAAATGAATGTTATAGATTTCATACAACAAAAAAAATATTTTTTAAGCTCGGAACCTTCCGGTCTGTCAGAAACTGTTGTGTGTGATGAAAATACAGTGAGATTGAGTTTTAAAATAACTCTGTATACTCGAGAATATTTTAAAGTATAAAAAATTTCCTCCATGTAGCATCCTATATTCAGAGAAGAAGTCTTGCAGGACATCACAGCTGGCTATCCTGAAAAGACGATCGGCGAAGCAACTCCAAGTAAGTTCGATAGCCAAGAGGGAGTGCGAGTCTTGCACACCAGTACCACACTGACACCCTTAATCACCGGAAACCACCAGAGCATGTCAGAAAAAACAGTATGGTTTACCAAATTATGCAATAAATTGCAGAGAACTGTCAAAGTAGAAATATTAATTTGTTTTACTTCATGACTATGCACCAATTAATGCAGAGTAATGTCGGAGGCAGCCACTTCCAGTAACGTTGGAAATGCGAGATGGTCTATGGACAGCTGATTCTAAGTGAGAAATGACAATCACGGCAGACAAAGCCCTGAATTCAAATTTGTGTCCTAAGCTAACCACAACCCCATGACGTAAAATGCATCAGAGAGAATAGCAATCAACAATCAGCGCAGATCTAAAAATCGCAGTTGCTTTCTTTATGGTGGTTAAAGCTAACCTCTACGAAGCAACTCGAGATGGACACACACACATTAACAATTATTTCCACATTATAGGTGACACAGGCAGATTCCAGGAGAAAAAAGAATGACAGAAAGAAAAATAAGGGTAAATAAAACAAACAATAAGATCAGAAATTACATGTAAACGAATTAATTGAATAAAAATAATAATCACATTCTTTTGATCGGATTTATAAATTAAAAAAAGTTTCATTTGTCGTTTTTTGATCCTACAACCTTCTACATCATGTTTATATGATAACCATTGCGCTAGGCCCCAACACAGGTACGTAGCTGGTGCATAAGTTTGTATACTTTTTCTATAGGTTTAATAAACATAACAGAGACTTCAGCATACAATAATATATCATCCTTCAGTGCTTACGATGGACAGCAAACATTGGGGAAATTTTCTATTCTGCGAAATAGAAATGGCATGGTTTTCAGGTGAAGAATTCATTGACTCATTTTCAGAACGCTTTTTTAATCCGAAAAGAAGTTCCATGAAAGTTATTTGATAGAGAGTGGAAAAGGTTCAAATCTGAGGCACAAGATTAGGTGAATAAGGTGGGTGTGACATGACTTCCCAACCCAACTTTTGCTAGACTGACAAAAAAATACTGTACGGAATGCAGGCAGGCTCTTTCATTGGTCAGTATTGCTTCACGTGGACTTCCTGGTTGCTGTTGTTAAACTGTATCTGCAAGACATCTTTTCTGTTGACAGAAAATGTCAGCAACGACGGTTACAGCTTGCGGAAGCAATTCATAATACACCCCACCATCATCGACCCACCAGATGCATAACATTACTTTTGTGAAAGAATGCAGTTCTTTGTATGGGATGTTGCTCCTTTGTTTGGCCTCAACCAATCCTTTCTTTTCCTTATGTTAGCATAAAGACACAATTTTTCATCACCAGGATAGTGCTGCACTAGTGTCAGTCTAGTCAAGGAAAGGGAAATTTTTTAGAAATTCAATGAAGGAGCGGTTGGGGGATGAAATCTGGGGACGCTGGCAGAGTGCCGTAACGGACGACAACCAGCAGGCCAGGCAAGGTAAACAACGCAAAAAAATTGTATAAGAAAGAGCTACAAGTGGCTAAACAAAGATACAACACTAATCTCATAAAAAGTAGTAGAAACCAGTGCAAAACTGCCTGGACAATAATTAAGACTGTTAAAGGTCAAATAAGAAACTTTTATGAGACAGTCCCAATACCAGTAGATACATTCAACAAATATTTTGTAGGCTGTGCAGATGAAATAAAAAACTTGATCAGTAAACCCAATGTGACGCATATAGATTATCTTAAAACTGCAAACCGAAATCATAATCAGGCCGGACCTTCATTGAAACACCTTAAAGAGGTATGTCAAGACAAAGTTATCAAAATTGTCAAAGAAATGAAAAATTCACATAGTACAGATATTTATGATATGTCAAACAATTTACTGAAAGAAGTAATACCTTACATTACAGCACCATTAACATATTCTATAAACTTGTGTCTTAGAGAAGGGGTCTTTCCTGATTCTCTTAAACTATCCAAGGTGACTCCAACCTTTAAGAAGGGAAGCAAAGCTGAGCCTGCTAACTACAGGCCAATTTCACTAATTCCAACACTAGCCAAAGTCTTTGAAGGCATAATGTATCAGCAGATCTATGAGTACCTAGAACTAAACGATATGCTGAGTACATCACAGTTTGGTTACAGGAAAGAAAGGTCAACCATACATGCCATAGAACTCTTAGTGAGTGGCATTTTAGCAGCATTTGACGACCAGGCTCACATACAGGTAACCTTATGTGACCTGAGCAAGGCCTTTGACTGTGTTGACCACTCTGTTTTACTCTCTAAACTCGAATATTATGGAATATGTGGCAAAAGTTTAAAACTCGTCAAATCATACCTTAATAATAGGAAGCAAGTGGTAAGCTCAGGAAGTAATGTGTCAAACACACTTGAGGTTCAACACGGAGTGCCACAGGGATCTAAATTAGGACCACTTCTATTCGTCATACATATAAATGACCTACCGGCAAATATTAATGTAAAGACATATATGTATGCAGATGATACAACTCTGCTGTCTGTAAACCATGATTTTGATAAACTTGTAAGCAGTATGAATTTGGCAAAAGAAAATGCAACATCATGGTTTAATGCAAATGGGCTACTATTAAATGAGACAAAGACCCAGAACATGTGGTTCAGTCTATCAAAGACTACAAAAATAGAAAAACAAAGTGCAAAATTTTTAGGTATAATCCTGGACAACAAACTAACATGGGACTCTCATGCAGAACACATAGCAGTTAGGCTGTCAAGAGTTATATACCTGTTGAAGAGGCTGATGTTCTGCGTGACATCGGAATATGTAAGGACAGCGTACTTTGCTTTCTTCTGGATCACCAAAATTTCATTTATTTTTTTGCTATTTCCCCAGAGCGTTAGCCCATACCTTAAAACAGACTGAAAAAAAGCTATCAGAGTAATAGCAAAGGTAGATAATAGGACACATTGTAAAGCATTGTTCATTAAATATAGAATTTTAACAGTTACTAATCTATATATTCTTGATAGTGTTAACTTAATATTTGCGGAACTACCTAATTTAAGTGTAATGAATCAAAGACATGACTACAATACAAGAAACTGTACTTCTCTGATCTTGCCACAGAATAGATTAGCAAAACAAACAATAGCCACAAGTACATGTCAATTAAAATATATAACAAATTGTACAAATATGCCACAAGCATGCCAATCAAATTATTTAAGGAAAAGCTACACAGCTTCTTGTTAATGAACCCATTCTATTCAATAGAAGAATTTCTAGAAATACCCAATATCAACTAAAGTTAAATGTATTAACCTAATATTTTTATTAAATATATTTAAGTGAACTGACGAAGTCTATTGCATGTAATAATGCTGAATGACCAATAAAGAATCTGAATCTGAATCTGAATCATGGCACCTGCCGGCGCAGAGCTGCGACAGCGGTATTGCATGCACGATTTGTTTTGAGTGGAGCAACAACAAGGTAGGAAACTGCAGTGTTGCTCTTAGTTAGTGGATATATGAGGTGGGGCACTAAGCCAGAGCCAGGAGTGGCGATTTGTAAATGACTGACCTGTAGGAATTTATCCCTACAATTGTTCCTGTCTCTCTCTGACACTATGTCAGAAGCAAGGGAGAAACCAATATAAATAGACGGGCAAGATTAGCTTGACAGGGTCTGCCAGGTCAGTGGAACGTCGGGACAGACGTGTGCTGGTCTACGCTTATAGTGGCCAGTCTGGCAGCAATGTTATAAGCATTCTCTATAAATTTGTACTTTGTTTCTATGTAGTTTTTTTTGTGGTCTTAGGGCGCACGACTACAATCGTCATTAGCGCCCTGACTAATTTAGGAATGTACCGAGAGGCACAAGGTTAAAACAGCAACTAAAAGGGTCAACACTATAAAAGACGTATTAACAGGCATAGGATTAAAAAACTACAGCATAATCAAACGTCCTTAGACAGGTGTGTCAAGTTGATAAAACGAAGAACGCGAGCAGCAGCTCCTGGGTCATCCGCTAAAATGGCATCCAGAGTACATTGCAGGCCAAGATCAAGACGCAGCGTAGTAAAATCCGGACAGGACGATAAAATGTGGCGGACCGTCAGCAATTGCACACATGGACATAACGGCGCCGGCGCTGCCATCAGCAGATGGCGATGGCTGAACTGGCAGTGTCCAATTCGTAGCCGGGCCAAAACGAACTCCTCCCGCCGAGAAGGACGTGAGGAGGACGTCCAAGCTGCGGGAAGAGGTTCCAAGGCCCGAAGCTTGTTGCCCGTAAGTGCAGCCCAATCGGCATGCCACAGCGATAAAATGCGCCGACAAATGACCGTGCTACAATCTGATGAAGGGACACAACAAGAAGCCGTCCAAGTCTGGAGGACCGCAGCCTTGGCCGCGGCATCTGCAGCTTCGTTCCCAGGGATACCGACATGGCCAGGAACCCACATAAAGCTAACTGGAGACCCATCGTCCACCAGCTGCTGAAGAGAGCGTTGGATCCGGTGCACGAAAGGGTGAGCGCCATCCAGAGCCTCTGTGATCCGTATCCGGTTCAGAGAATCGGAGCAGATGACATAAGCAGAATGTCGGTGGCGGCAGACGTAAAGAACAGCCTGGTAGAGGGCAAAGAGCTCAGCTGTGAAAACTGAACAATGGCGATGTATCCAGTACTTGAAACTTTGTGCCCCGACAATAAAAGATCACCCGAGTCCGTCGTTGGTCTTAGAGCCACCTGTATAAATGAAGGTCATATTAATGAACTTCATTCGAAGTTCGACAAAAACGAAAGTGGTATACCGAACCGGCGGTAACCTCCTTTGGGAGCGAGCGGAGGTCAAGGTGAACGCGAACCTGAGCCTGGAGCCAAGGTGGCGTGTGGCTCTCGGCCACTCTAAAGGTTGCAGGGAGTGAAAAATCAAGGAGCTGAAGGGGGCGACGAAAGCGAACTCCAGGGGGTAGCAGGGCAGAGACATACAACCTGTATTGACGGTCGAGAGAGTCGTCAAAAAAGGAACGATACGATGGGTGGTCGGGCAGTGACAGTAGCCGACAGGCATAACGACAAAGCAGTATATCGCGCCGGTAGGTGAGTGGCAATTCACCAGCTTCAGCATGAAGACTCTCGACGGGACTAATATAAAACGCTCCGATCGCAAGCCGTAAACCCCGATGTTGTATGAAGTTGAGGCGGCGTAAGATGGACGGCCGTGCAGAGGAGTATACAAAGCACCCATAATCCGGCTTGGAGCGGACGATCGACCGATATAGGCGAAGTAGGACGGTTCGATCCGCTCCCCACGACGTGCCACTGAGAACACGGAGGACATTTAGAGAACGGGTACAACGGGCAGCCAAATATGACACATGTGGAGACCAACGAAGTTTCCTGTAAAATCTAAGACCTAAAAATTTTGTTGTCTCCACGAATGGCAGAGCAACGGAGCCGAGTCGTAAGGACGGTGGGAGAAACTCTTTGTAGCGCCATAAGTTAATACAGACCGTTTTCTCGGCAGAAAAACGGAAGCCATTGGCGACACTCCAGGAGTAAAGACGGTCAAGAGAACGCTGAAGACAGCGCTCCAGGAAACATGTACGCTGCGCACTGCAATAGATGGCAAAATCGTCCACGAAAAGGGAGCCTGATACATCATCTGGGAGGCAATCCATTATTGGATTGATCGCTATGGCGAAGAGAGCGACGCTCAAAACGGAGCCCTGTGGCACCCCATTCTCCTGGCGAAAGGTTTCTCACAGGACAGAACACACACGTACCATGAACTGTCGATCCATTAAAAAGGAACGAATAAGAAGAGGGAGGCGACCGCGAAAGCCCCATGTATGCATGGTGCGGAGAATGCCCGCCCTCCAACAGGTGTCGTAAGCCTTCTCTAAATTAAAGAACACAGCCGTGGTCGGGCGCTTCCACAAGAAGTTATTCACAATGAAGGTCGACAAGGTAAACAGATGGTCAATGGCAGAGCGGCGCCTACGAAATCCACATTGTACATTGGTAATTAGGCGTCGAGATTCGAGCAGCCACACCAAACGAGAGTTAACCATTCGCTCCATCTCCTTACAGACACAGCTGGTAAGCGAGATGGGTCTATAACTGGAAGGCAAGTGTTTGTCCTTCCCTGGCTCAGGAATTGGAACAACAAGAGACTCGCTCCAGCATGCGGGAACATGTCCCTCAATCCAGATGCGATTGTAAGTACGAAGAAGGAAACCTTTACCCGCAGGAGAAAGGTTCTTCAGCATCTGAAGATGAATAGAATCAGGCCCCATAGCAGAGGACCGTGACCGGGCAAGTGCATTTTCGAGTTCCCGCATGGTGAATGGGGCATTGTAGTTTTCACAATTCGAGGAGTGGAAATTAGGTGGCCGAGCCTCCTCTGCCTGTTTTCGGGGGAGGAAGGCAGGGGGGTAATGAGTGGAACTCGAAACCTCTGCGAAATAGCGGCCGAAGGCATTGTAGACATCCTCAGGGGCCACAAGGACGTCATTCGTGACAGTCAAGCCAGAAACTGGTGAGTGGACTTTAGTGCCAGATAGCCGGCGCAGGCTACCCCAGACAACAGAAGGAGTAAAACTGTTGAAGGTGCTTGTGAAAGCAGCCCAGCTGGCTTTCTTGCTTTCTTTAAAAATACGACGACACTGTGCACGTAATCGTTTATAATTGATACAATTCGCCACTGTAGGGTGGCGTTTAAAGGAGCGTAAAGCACGTCGACGAGCACGTAAGGCATCTCTGCATGCTGCAGTCCACCAGGGGACCGGTACGTGGCGTGGAGAAGAAGTAGTGTGAGGGATGGAATATTCAGCAGCAGTGAGAATGACTTCCGTGAGGTGTGCAGCCTCACTATCGGAACTTGTGAAGGTTTGATCCTGAAAGGTCGCCCTGGAAGAGAAGAGCCCCCAGTCTGCTTTGGAGATGTTCCAACTAGTTGAGCACGGAGAGAGGGTATGATGCAGGAGATGGATAACACACGGGAGGTGGTCGCTCGAATATGTATCAGAAAGCGCATACCACTCAAACCAGCGTGCAAGTTGGGTAGTACATACAGAGAGGTCTAAATGGGAATAGGTGTGAGAGGTGTCTGAAAGGAAAGTAGGGGCACCAGTATTGAGGCAGATAAGATTGAGCTGGTTGAAAACGTCTGCTAACAGGGAGCCCCTCAGACTGGATGCTGGAGAGCCCCAAAGAGGATGGAGAGATATTGAAGTCTCCAGTTAACAAAAATGGTGCAGGGAGCTGAGCAATAATTTGCAGCATGTCTTCCCTGGTAACGGCAGACAACGGTGGAGTGTAAACGGTACAAATGGAAAATGTTAAAGTGGGGAGAGTAATGCGGACGGCAACTGCCTGCAGACCAGTGTTCAATGTGATGGGATCATAGTAGATATCATCCTGGACCAGCAACATAACCCCTCCATGAGCTGGAATACCTGCCACAGGGGGTAAGTCAAAACGCACAGAGGTGTAGTGTGCCAAGGCAATGTGATCGCATGGGCGTAACTTCGTTTCCTGGAGGGCTACGACGAGCGGACGGTGCAAGCGGAGCAGCAATTTCAAGTCCTCTCTGTTGGAGCGAATGCTGCGAATATTCCAGTGAATAAGTGCCATCATGAGAGAAAGAAGGGGTCATCTCGAAGGCCGCTGAGAGCCTGGCTTCGAGCGAGCACTGCTGCCGCTAGCAGGAGGTGGACAGTCATCGTCCATTTGTTCTATAGGTTCATCAGCCATCTTGTGAAGATGGCCGGGAGGGGGAGCTGCCTCCGCTGGTGAACGGCCAGATGTTCAGCTACCAGCGGTGCGGCCAGGCGAAACGGATGACGGCCTGGGGCGGCAACCGCTGGGGGGCGCAGGAGGAGAAATGCGCCGTGGCGGGGAAGGAGAACTGTGCTTCCTATGAGCCTTCTTGGAAGGTCGTTTTCTGGAAGGATTGGTCGATGGCTGAGGGTTCGAGTTATGTAGAAGATCTGCACCAGACGGTTCTTTCTTGAAGGCCCTTGCTTCTGACCTCTGTGTCTTCGTCCTGGCAGAAGCTGGTATAGGTGTTTGTGTCGGAGGGGCGACGGGAGGGAGAGGAGACGTCGACCGGGCGATCTTAGCACTGGCCGAACAGACGACCTTATGTGATCTGACCTTCAGCACTGTCTGCGTCGCCACCTCCCTGGTAGTCCGAGGAGAGGCAAGGACAGTACTGTACTTCCCCGCTGGGAGCAACGTGGGCTTCCTACTAGCGAATAGCTTGCGAGCAGCCGAGGTGGAGACTTTCTCTTTGACCCGAATTTCTTGGATACAGCGTTCTTTCTTGTAGACAGGACAGTCGCGGGAGGACGCTGCATGGTCACCGCGACAGTTCACACAACGAGGAGACGGAGGTGGACAGTCACCCTCATGGGCATCCCTGCCACAAGTCACACATGTAGCCGCATTGGAACAAGAATGGCGAGTGTGATTGAAACGCTGACACTGGTAGCAACGCGTAGGTGTCGGGACATAGGGGCGAACAGAAATAACCTCGTAGCCCGCCTTGATGTGCGATGGCAGCTGAACACTATCAAAGGTCAAGAAAAGTGTCCGGGTCAGTACAAGGTCATTATTGACCCATTTCATGAACCTATGGACAGCCGTCACGCCCTGCTCAGCGAGAAAAGACTGAATCTCCTCGTCAGTCAATCTGTCGAGTGATCAAGTATAGACCACACCACGAGACGAATTCAAAGTGCGGTGAGCCTCCACCCGGACAGGGAACGTGTAGAGGAGTGTGGCCCGAAGCAGTTTTTGTGCCTGAAAGGTGCTCTCAGTTTCTAGTAACAAGGTACCATTACGAAACCTGGTAGAAGACTTGACAGATCCGTCTATGGCATCTACACCCTTCTGGATAACGAAAGGGTTGACAGAGGAAAAATCCTTTCCATCCTCAGATCGAAAAACTACGAGGAACTGTGGGGCAGGCGGTAGTACTTTTGTCACTGGTGGCTGGTCAAGTTTCCGTTTGTGGGCAGAAGTCGAGAGAGAAGAAGAAGAGAAATCCATTGTGGAGGAATCCCCCATGATTGCCAGCGTCTCCGATGGCGCGCTCCTTCCTTGTGGGGACCCTCTCAGAGGGCACTCCTGCGTTAGGTGATTGTTCACACCTCAGGTCACACCTCCCGAGAAACGGACGGAAGGACAAATCGGCATGGTCGGAAGGTGTCAGCTCAGGCAATCACCCCTCCCTGGGCCTGGCCTTTACCAGGGGGCACGTGCGTGCCTTACTTGTCTACTCAGGGTGGGGAATTACGCGTTACCCCGTCACTGGATACGCGTGCGAACGCATGGGTCGGCCTTCAGGCACGCACAGGGAGGAAGGAAAAAAAGGAAAAAGAAAGGAGAGAGGGAAAGAAAGGACATACTGTCTCAAACGCCGAAGCGGAGACCAGAGAAGGAGAAGAAGGCAAGGACAAGAAGGCAAGGAGAAGAGTAAGTAAGACAGTGAGATGGAGAAGAACAAAGAAAGGAACCAACCAAAGGAAGGAAGAAACCAAAAGAAGGGAAAAACCAAAATGAACGCAAATATAGGTCGTGAAACCGTCCGTCTCCGGACGCTGGTGCTAACTACCCCCTTGAGGGGGAGGGACTCATTTTAGTCGCCCCTTACGACAGGCAGGAATACCTCGGGCCTATTCTAACCCCCGGACCCACAGGGGGGTCTATGTAGTTGCTCGGGCTATTTTCTTCATCAGGGGACACAACGCCAGAGGAGGGTGGAATGGCATCCTTCAACTTGGAGATAGCACGGTCTGCCTGAAAGACGGCAGTGAGAGAGGTCTGCAGCAGGTCCAGGAGGGACTCGGTTCCACTCTAGTCTAGTGGCCAAGTTTGCTTCCCACCTGGCGTACTGGGTCCGGGCGAGGCGTACCCTGAGGGTAGCAGAGCAGCGCTACGACAGCGCCAGAGATGGCAGCGGGTGATGCCGTCCGGCAAGCACCATTAGAGGAAAATTTCAGCAGAGCATCCAGGTGGGCGTGGGTTTGAGTCAGGTCACATGTTGGGAGCAGCGGTGGCTAGAGGGCCACGGGTTACCAGTACATCCACCTTCATCCCTTGATCAGACAGAACAGGCCTAATGGGACGGAGCAAGTCGCAAGTCGCTACACATCGCTGGGTGATGACCGGGACAGCGGTGGCAGAGTTCCGTTGGCAGGCAGCCTTGATAACGACAGCAGCGGCGTCGGCATACCAGGAGTCTGCTGAGTCAGCTGCACTTGCAGGACATCGGGCGGGCAGCACGCTGACACTACACTTCACCTTCAAATACTGTAAATTAGCTGAATAAAGCAATGTTACTAAATACCGCTGTATCACTCTGCACTGCCTCTCGAAATTCTTGAACTTGCTCGGTCTCCTGACGAAATACGGTGTGGTGGGTCCCAGCTTCAGGTCTGCCATGTGGAGTCCCGGGTTTGACTCCTAACCCCGCAACAATTGTAATGTTCAGTATTTCATGAGCCACTTGATGATGAGCAAATAGAGATAGAATGACCACCAACTGATTTTTGCGATTTTCACTTCGGACATGTGGTACTCATACACCTCATTTTGTAACCTTTCTGTTGCATGCAAAATTTGCACAGTGGTGGAATGATCATGATCATCAATGACCCAGATCTTGAATACACTGGCGTGTATCACTGTGGATTAATCTTTCCATGATCTTCAGGAAGACTTTCGCATTTTTATTAACTTAGTGGGTCACTAATGTGAAAATGGTCCTCCTTTAAACGAGAAAACCATATGCTTGCTGTGCTCTGATGAATAGCATTACCCCACATACGGTGCAGATGTTTCTGGCTGCCTTCACTGCTATCACCCCTCTACTGAACTCAAGAAGAAAATGTTCAGATTATTCCATTTGGCACTTGACTTTCTAGCGTCCACAGCTCCACTCACTATCTCCAAATGGCAAAATGTAAACTGAGATAGCAACAGTGAACTACAAATTAAAATGGCAATTGATAAATAAACCCGTAGCAACATGCGAAACGAAAATGCTATTAACTTCTGTGTGAACCGTATATGTGTCAAAGGGTATGAAAAAGCTGATAGTTATACATATGTTACATAATTGGGCATAAAGTGTTTGACACACAATAAATAAAGGTTTTGAGTTTGATAATTTAATGTTATTTTCAGTCGGGATTAACAAAAAGATAGATGTGTTCTCAGTGGAAAGTGAAAAGCTACTGTATCACATATATACCTAGTATATGACAAAGTAGTTGAGAGGAAAAATAACAAATTAAAGGAAACTTCTGTATTCTCAGTACTACTTCATGATTTCAAATGAGTGGTTCACAACTCTATTGATAAGAACAAACTGGATAACAACATTTCCATGTGCAACAGCAAATGAGGTCTTAATGAACAGTCTGTAGTTAATCTTAAGTTTGTATCAGAGAAAGCACGTTATTAAATGTTGGTATAACATAGAGGGAAGGTATGACTCAGTAAAAGGCACAGTAAGAGTGAGAGAATGGAAAGTAGTAGGAAACCCATGTATCAAGTAAAACAGAAATATGCTATGTAGACACTTTTGACACAGAAAGAGATATAGTTTCAATTTTTAAGTTCAGTGAACCCCATTTTATGTATGGAAGTGAGGGGGACATAGATTGACCCATAGGAGGGATGGTGTTACCTGGGGTCAGGTGGATACATAGAGGAAATGACCTATACTATTTTTGTATGGAGGTATAAAAGAAGGGACAATATCATCTCAAAAATGATATATGTACACAGTGTCTGTCCAAAAATTGAGTTGTAAATGTTGGTGCTACAAATGTATTAAGCTGCAATGTGATGTTGTGTCAATATAACGACATAGTCTCAAAAATAGTCAAAAGTAAAGAGACTTAGCTGGAAAATGACAAGTCAACATGTACAGAGACACCATTTAATATTTGTCTCAAATCAGATTTGAAGTAACGTAGTGCAGTACAGAGCTCAGCATCAGCATGTGACTCCCTATGGTAAAGAACAGTTTGTTTATAACCATGTTTTGGTGGTAATAGTATGTAATTAATTCGTAAGGACATAAACTATTACCCTTAACTGGGAATGTTATAAGTGTGATCAATCTTAACAAGAACTTGAAAAGCATGTATTATCTCTCACGCCAAGGAACGACATTCGTAATTGTTAAAAAAAATATTTTAACTAATCAACCAGCCATGTGTGCCCTTTGTCATGTATGTATAGACTTGTGAAAAGTGGAGTTAACTCATTAAGATCAGCAAGGCACAGCAGTGTTTGTGCTTCCACCCTGCTGTGGATGTCCACCTGTTGGTTGAAGTCATGGCTTGGCAGTGTCTTTGAACTCGAGGAGAAAATGGACACTGGCGACAATGATCCAGAAACTTTTCTGTCACAACAAGATGGAATGAGAGCTCCTGTTATGAGCCTGGCCACACCTACATACATATTCCACCAGCAGCAGTAGTGTGCGTGTACCCTGTACCACTACTAGTCATTCCCTTTCCTCTTCCACTCGCATAAAGAATGAGGGAGAAATGGATATCTATATGCTTCTGTGGAAGCCCAGTATCTTATAGCTTATCTTTATAATTCATATGCAAAATGTATGCTGCTGGCAGTAGAATCATTCTGCAATCGGCTTCAGATGCCAGTTCTCTAAATTTCTCTATCCAGTGTTCCTCAAAAAGAATATTGCTTTCTATCCAGGGATTCCCATACGAGATCCCATAGCATCTATGTACAACTTACATGTCATTTGAATCTCTCTGTATCACAGCATCATCTGCAAACAGCCGCAGATTGCTCCCCACCCTGTCTGCCAAATCATTACGTGTGCAGAAAACACTTCCGTAGGGGCATTCCTGACAATACCATTGTTTCCGTTGAACACTCGTCACATTAGAGGAGTTTGTTAAGAGTGGTTACATTACTTTATCGTGAGTCCGAGTAGATATGTGCTTTCCTACAGTCCTCAATCATCTGCAAACAGAAATAAAATAACATGGCCAGAAGAATTGGAACTGCACAGCAGGTCCACTACATCAAGAAAGTACAAAGTGCAGCAGCAAATTTAAAGATCTATTCACAGCAAATGAGAGACAAGAGTGTTACTATGGAACGGTGGGTTTCCTACGGATTTTCATGAATACTATTACAGGTTGTTGAATGGAGATGTGGATCGTGCACTGCCTAAACCAGACATAAGTACAGAGAGATGACAAACCAAAGATTCTGTGTGAGAGCTGCCACAGTTGTTTCTATAGGTATTTTGAAGCAATAAATTGCAACGGGCACCAGTATATTTGATTTACCTGTTGCACCAATCTGAAAAATCCAATAAATATTTCTCACTGCAGAACAATGAATGGTAAATGGTTATCAATCTCATACCCTAACATTTGTGTTTTGGAACAGATGAGACAGTATGCCATGCACTTGTGATCATCCACTTTCTGGGAGAGCACTGTGAAAGCAGCATTAAGAATGGGAGGTTAAACCCTAGTATACCTTTCTGTTTACATCATTAGGCCTTCACAGTTTTCCTGTCGATGGCATGGAATAAACTGCAAGTGCCTCTTTCTCAGTATTCAAAAGCCACAAGATTTTACATACCACTTAAAATTTTGAAAATGGTGCCCTAACATGATAAAGAGTCACTACCTAAACGAATGTGATAATTAGCGTACCCTAAATATGAGTGTAAATTTATTTACCACGACAGGGCTTATTTATTGCATCCGAGTGTTACTTAGGAGTAACAATTGTTTCTACACAATCATAACAAGATTATGAAATTTTTAGATATGTTTTTAAGATTTACTTGCCCCTTAAGGTTTTAGCGAGAAATCAAGCTTTCAACAGCTTCTCTGTTATTGACAGGACCTGCCTGTTGAACCGCACACTGTCATCCTCTGTATGTAAAAAACTGTCACAGTGTTACTGGCAGAGCTAACTGAGTATGGAAGAAGCTCCCGAATGCTCAAGCTATCTGTGCACCCTCATGTGGGAATAGGAGAAAATTGTCCCATAATGCTGTCACAAAATAAATTTTGATTACTGGAAAATTCTGTTCTAATGTAGTGTATAACCACTCAAATACAACCATTTCAGTGTTGTGTATTTGATAACAGCACTTGCCACCATTATCTTTCTTCCCAATTCCGAATTTTATGGACAAAAACATTGGAAGAGTTTGTTTTACATCTTGAGGTTGCTTCCTGACTACCACATCAAATTAATAAACACTGCCAGAGATGAAATAAGTTATATGAGAGATATCCTTAGGGAGATGAATTAAAACACCTATACATGTCAAACATGTTTTTATTTCTTTCCAGATGAAGGCATAGCTGCTTACACTTTAATTCAACAACATTGTTAACATCCACTTTCCACAACAGGCAATAAAGATATAAAAATAGATGAAGTATATAAATCAAGAATTTGCTTTTATAAGAGATCAGTAACAAAATAATGGTAAGTGGCCATGAAAGTGTAAATCAGCATCAACATATTACAATGACTTACAAAACACAGAGTGGCAGTAGGGGATAACTTTAAAGAATATTACTAACTATCCTGAAATACATTATTAATGTTCTGAACATACTAACAGTGAAACAACATACTAAACTTAAACAACATATTAAACACAAACAACATGTAATTTTTTTTACAATCATAGCTTTGAAAACTAAATTACAAACAAGTGTTAGGCAATGCTATATGTAAATGCGAGATAAAAATGGCTATATTGACAAGGATTCAGATGAGGCATTAAAGAAATGATACACTGGTGTACTTAACATCCAAATGAATACAGAATTCTATCAAGTGAACAATTCAATCATATCATTTAATTTTACATTATTGTTGCAGCAACATATGTGCACACCAAAAATTGATTGAATAAAGCAGAAATTTGTATTAAGCAGTCTTGCTTCAGGTGGTAAAGCAGTCATCATTGCACTGATTAACAATCAACTCATCTAACAGGATAAATAAATAATTACAAATTTACTGTCCAGTGAATAGACTATTATAATTGTTGTTCATGTCATCGATGTCATTAATACACAGCACAGTGAACAGTATTAATGGTGATGATATTTATATAATGTTATAACTTAACTGGGTCAAAGAGCACTTTGCGACACATTCCATGCTGTAGAATTAAATACTCTGAAATCCCTGATGGGTGTTCTCACACCGAAGTCCATGCCACATATGCACAGCCTTTATCGCCACTACTTTAGAGGCAGTCTTGGATAAGGTAGTGGTAAGCTGTCAAGTTACAGTTCACAGTGCCGCAAACATATGTTGGCTACCCATGTCTTGTGCTGCATAAGAAAGGCTTTGATGCACATACAGATTCATATCCATATAAAATTTGAGAATAATTGTTTATGGGTGGATTGAGGATGGGTCTGCGTAGGACCTATTTTCTCTTGGAAAGGAAACTGAAGCCTCTTCACAAGTGTCATGTTACCCACTGCACCTGCAAAGGGAGGTACAAAGAACAGGGTGTGGTAGACAGCGTGATAGCAGTACAGACTGATCCAGGAGTCTAAGAAATATGGAATGTCCAGTACAGCTAGGAACAGAGTGTAATCCGGGTGGCTGCACACCTATCAAGAGAAATTCTTGCACCCCAGAGATGGTCATCCACTCAAGAACATTTTCATCTTCACGCCAGTCCCAATGTAGCACTAGTCCCATCGTCAAATCAGCCCCATCGCAGCACTAGTTATGCTGTTACATCCAGAAACATTATAGAAATGACTTTTCTGACGATCACAGAATGTCATCAGCTCTGATAGTATTGTTAACATGCGAATACAGAGCTCATTTGTTTTACACAAAAGTAGTATTGTTTTGACTTGCCCCATATAATGGATACAAATATAAAGTAACCAAGCAAAACTGAAGCTAACACAGCTAACATTTACAGCATTAAGTACCAGGTACCAGCAAGGCATCTTTACACTTAAAAATGCATGCAGAAATCAGTGTACAGTAAGAAAGGAAAGAATGTCTAAGCATTAATCTGATTGTTACTAAGTTTATATTTAATTTTGAATATTTTAAGATAATTGTGCATAAGCTATTTTAATTATTATCATAAATTATAACTGTCTGTTTGGAATTGTGTTGACCCAAACTTAAGTTTCCTAGCGAACAATAAACATTTACATACATAATGTATAAACAGTTTACTATAAAACATGAATAAAAGTACTTACGTAACTAGAAACATTCTAGATTAAGGAATAATCATTATGTCAACATGACAAATTACTATCAAACAGTTACAACTTTTACAAGCAGTGCAATGGCAGATTTCTATAGTGATGTTTGCTACATACAGAATGTAAACATCAAAGGTAATTATAAGTTTAAGGTAGAAGATCAATTTTCAACATTTGGTAAATACAACTTCAGTTATTGCTGAGCAGTCTAAATCTGCACATAGTGCAAACTTCACATCATCCCCTGTAAGTCATTCATTTTACATTATTGTTTGCACAACATACTAATATGTAGCATCTCTGTCCCAAATATACCCACCACAAACCTCATAGTTTGGGCAATTACATAATATCAGACTGAATAACCACTGCTTTGTTCTGTATAAGCCTAAAATATTATCTCACAAACAGCAGTATTCACATGATCTGAGTAAATGTCAGTTTTGTCTGACTCATGTTTCAAGATAAACAAAACAACAGCCAGTATTTTCTACAAAGGAATAAAACCGCACCATAAATTTTTTGAATGCATTAAAATCCTGATATAAAAAAAATGAAGCATACCTCTCAAATAGTTAATACTAAAAAGTCCATGATTATTTATGTAACATCAAGCAGGCATTGAAAAAATTATTATTATTTAATTAGAAATAATGTGAAATTCTGCACCCAGTGTCTGTGATGGATAGTTTCCATACTTTATCCAATTTTGTCATCTTAACATTGTGGTGAGCTGATGACTCTGCTTTTTCAAATGGGCTAAAGAGACAACACAAAGAATACAAGGGGATGCTAAAAGTATTGTCAAGGTACTTAAGACAGCTGGAAGGCAGTGCCCAAACTACAAATGTTCGCTCACCCAGTGTGTAGTTATGCGACACAAACTGTATTTTTTTTTTACATAAATTGTAAACTTGTTTGGCAATGTGTATAAAAATTGTACAAAACACTTCAAAATTAACAGCAGATCATTATCATCAACAACTGTACAAGATGTTGTTGCTGTATGCATGGATTAGTTAAATAAAAAACTGTTTCCTCTTTCAATTAAAATGACATATGTAATATTTCATAAACGTTCTGTGGTTGAATAAAATAACTTATTAATTTTTTCTGCACAATTTCGACTTTAAGCCCATAGATGCACACTAAATGCTTCAACATAACATGGTACATAAAACCAAAACCATTGGGCTAGGTCTCTAAAAACTGAGGAATACACAGTACTGATTGTGACAATTGCATCAGATTTTATCTTGGCCTGACTGGCAGCAACTTCAAGATATCATAAATACAAGGATGCTTTTAGACTAAAAACATTTAAGTAAATCTGCAACTGCCACTCGCATGGCTCAATATAGATACACCATTTCAAACACTAAAGATAATCTACAAACAAAATATACAACTAACTTATAGAGGAAAATGGGTATCTTAAAATAACTAGAAATATACATTCAAACCTTCAATTCATTTCAGAAAATTCTAAATCAGCATCTACAGCTGGCTAGCAAACAATCCTGAAAATTTCAGAGTGAGATTTTCACTCTGCAGCGGAGTGTGCGCTGATATGAAACTTCCTGGCAGATTAAAACAGTGTGCCCAACCGAGACTCGAACTCGGGACCTTTGCCTTTCGCGGGCAAGTGCTCTACCAACTGAGCTACCAAAGCACGACTCACACCCGGAAGTTTCAATCCTGAAAATGTTCATTGCACTTTTCACACAAATTAAACATGATTGGTCTGTGTTAGGACTCTGAACAAGGGTATCCTTATTCCACTAGCTGCTCAACTTAACATCCATTGAAGAATATTTTTAGGGACCAAAATCAAAACACATGCCATTGCTTCTCGAGAGTAGCCTGATAAAACTTCTTGTTAATTTCTCCTATGACATGCTACAATTAGAGTTCCTCACTTGCAAGAAGTGCACTTTTCTGGACAAAGCATTTTTCTGTTATTTAGATTTGCATCGTCCACACATTCTTTACTTAACGTACAGTAGATTAGATGTTTGGTCAGTGGATAGACTTTTCACAGTAAGCAATATCATTACATGTGAAGTACTTGTCAAAGGCTGCAACTGATGAGAAATACTGTGAAGTGCGTGCACAACACAGTGGATTGTTTAGAATAAGTGCATTGTCTACAATTCTTAACTCTTCATGTGTCATGCTGAAAATGCTTAAGGACCAAAGAAAACCTAAATGATACCGACAAAACAAATCTAGGGTATGTAAGTATTTCATTTTATATTTTATCAAATACATGTATATCAGCACATTGTTGCTATTACTTAAAAAAAAAGTAAATAAAATAAAAACCTGTAGACAGACATAATAGCTTGAGACTGGTAATGGCATTTAAATAAATACCTTTAGAAGTGCTCATGGTTGGTTGCATTCTTAATCAACATTTGTTCACAGCTGTTGAGTTCAGCAAGATCCAGAATGGATAAAAGAACATTAAAATTATATGCTAAGCTGACAACAGCCAATGATGCAACATTACATATTTATAAAAACATTTCAGCCCTCAGAGAAATTTTGAAGTGAGTTTATCTATAAAACATGATAAACTGAACTGTACATTTAACTATGTGGGCCCGAATAGTATGGAAACAAAAGTGTACCCAGTAACTCAGATCCATAAGGGAATGCATCACATATCCTGTGACTATCTACATACTGCAAATAATAATGGTGTACAGGCATTTTTCCATATTATAAAATGTTTTTACATCTATTTATCATGTTTTATGTTATTTAGTTACAGGAAAATTGAAAATAACTCTGTGGGCAGCTACTGACAGGTTATGTATACAGAGTTGCATGCTGAACTGATTACAAAAAATGCAATATTAAATACTTTTTATTGTATGCAGGCCTGCAAGAGACTGCAAGTGCTTTATGTAGATCAACTCAGTTTCATATAAGCATCATTTCATTATACTGGAAGAAAAAAACATCGGGACAGCGGAAGTTTCACAAAACTAAACTAAACAAAACAAACCGGGACCAGAAATGAGAAAAATATGTAAAAAGTAGTAAATAGTATAATGATGATGAAACTTTCCAAAATATTACTAATGTTAACAGTTTAATTCCATTACCCACAGACATTCTTGAACTCATTCACAAATTACTGTAACTATTGTCACTCATAAGCTTATTAAGCAAACGACTTCATTGACATGAATTTTCATAAATATCCTGAAGCTTATTAGCAAGAGAAACAGATATAAAAGACTGAAGGTGACACTGTCAATAGGGTGCAACAGTAAAGAACTGACTTATTTGTAACTACAGATTCTTTAATTTTTTGTAGTTTCATTAAATACACCACTAGCTTGTTCCCCTATCCATGCGTTTTGCTATTTCATACTTCAAATATCTGTATCTGTGCTTACAAACATATCAATTCTTTACCATTGCATCGTTTTGACAACTTCACTTTCAGTTCTTTATATCCATTTTTCCCATGGATAATAAGCTTCAGGGTTACTCAAAATTCATGCAGGTTCAAGAGTTGTGCCAACATAGTTGAGGGCAAAAGCTAGTGGATATTAAGAGAAGAATTGGAATGGCCAGGCCTTCAGAAATAAGAGTAAATTATTTACAGACACCTTAGTATACAAAGAAGAAGGACAGTGACTTGGATCATTTTAAATTATAGATGCCAAGAATGGACTTTGTAGAAACAGGAAAAAAATATACAGAAGCATTAGGAATGTGAAGTTGCAGAAAATCTGCTACAACATCCTGGGCCGGGAGAATATATTTTTCCCATTTGGTTGCAGTTGCTGCTCACTGTTAACCCATTGTGATACAGATTTTCTGGACACACAACTTGGTGTATTTTCAGGCTTTCCACTTTAAATGTGTTTTGAGTGACACTTTTACATTTAATTACATCTCTAATAGTTTTACATCTCTATATCATGCTAATTTTCTTTCAGCCCAAGATGTTAATAAACCCTGCCCGGCTAAGAAATTGAAATTCACAGAAAGAAAAGATATGCCATGGGTTCAGATGGTATGTGATGTTACTTTAGTGATTACAAAATTGAGTCAGATTTACAAAGAACTGGGCAGTATGAGCTCACTTATCAATATGACATACACCCAATTGCCCTGCTTGCATACACTTGTTTGGTTGTAAGGGTGTCGTAAGGCCACTAGATTCCTTCATTGGGCAAGCTGGCCTCAAACTGTTATAATGGTCCACAATATTCTGCATACTGACACTGGGGCAGAGTTTATGTCCAAGCTCGTGCCACATATGCTCTGCAGGGAACATATCTAGTGATTTTGCTGACCATGGGAGCAGCTAATACCGTGCATACAATTGATACATACACATGCCACTGTGTGGATGAGCACTGTTGTGTTGGAAATAACATCACGATACTGTCGTACAAGATGTAACACGAGGATTATCGATATCTGAAAGATTGTTGTTCCATCACAGTTCCCTCAATCACTATCAACTGCAACCTACAGTCATAACCATTTGCTGGCCATACTGTGCCTTTCCAAAACACTGGAAGAATGGAACGTCCCCCAAGCTGCCACCACACGTGCTGACAGTGGTCATCGAGGATAGTGCAGAACCGTGATTCAACACTGAACACAATGTGACACCTCTCATCAGTAGTCTATCCCATGGTGCTCACACCTCTTACATACCCTCCACCATCAACACTAGTGGCCTTTCTACTTTCGCTGAGAATCGCTGCTCTAATTGTTTACATGCCCACTAATAGTTTGTACTTGTGCAAAGTTACACTGTTATGGGTGGTTTATTTCCTTTTTTTCAGACACTGCATATGAGGTGTGATCAAAAAGTTACAGGAATTTAATTCTGTCGGCTGTATACATTTTTGTTCTTTTCTTGTTAGTACACGTGTTCCTGATGTACCGTACATATATTGACATCTATTTTTAGTATTTAGTTCATTGTTGACAGTGGAAAAGGAGGTCTTTGTTTTTGAGTGCTCAGAGAATTTTTTATTTCTTAAAAGGTGGGTCAAATAATCTGCATTAAATTTTGTTTAAAAATGGAACAAAGTAGAGTATCACATTGGAAACATTGAGTGTGGCTTTTGGCGACTCTACTATGAGTACAAGAGTTTACAAGTGGTACAAATGTTTCAAAGATGGTTGAGAAGATGTTGAAAATGACTACTGCAATTACTGACGACAATGTGGTAGGAGCGAAGTAAAATGTGGTAACCACAACCTACAGCAGGAATGGCTTGGGCTGCGGATCGGAGCTGTCAGGCAGGGAAGATGCTGGCGGTGGAGCACGCACCACCGGGTAAACACAGGATGAGTCGGACGACAGACCAACGTCACCTGACAACAACCGACTGCGACCGACTATGGGCGACACAAGGAGGAAGAGATAAACAACGGATGCTTGTGGAAACCAAGCACCAAATGTAAATCCACTCGGAACCAGAGCCAGGCAAATGTCAACAACGAGCAATGAGCAGAATGCAGTACCGCCGAGATAGATTTAATTTGGTGAAAAATGAATTAGTTACTTACATTATATCCTTTATTTCTCATAAACTGAGTTTACACATGTTTCCCCATGTGCTAAATATAATGCATAAATATGAATTATGTGCACTGGAGGCTCAGATGTAACTAAAGAAGATCTACGAGAGTTTGTGTGTGTGTGTGTGTGTGTGTGTGTGTGTGTGTGTGTGTGTGTGTGTGTGTGTGTGTGTGTGGTGTGTGTCTGTGTGAAGTTTGATTTCAACTTGCAAAGGTACAGAATATAAAATACAATGGCCAGGTTGGCCTGCCTTACCACATGGACATGGGACACTCATTTGCAGAAGGAAATGGCTTTCACTCAAATCATTTTTCAAAGTCGGCCACTGTGGAAGACATGATCTACAACAAACACATTGTTAATGATATGCAGAAAAACCTGCATATTCATTCCAGTGGCAGGAAAATGTATCTCCTGGAACAGATAGATATACATTTATAAATGAAAAATAACAAAATGTATACCAACTGAAGAAAGATGGTTTACCAGTCACACCTGATTCTACTGACTCTTTTAGACCTTTTGTAAAGTTACAGAATTTTTAATACTGCAGTTTACCACAACAGTGTTGTCTGTGTTTTCACGCCGACTAAAGATCTTCTTCTTTCCCAAACCCATAATGCTTCTCAACTGTCAACTTCTTCAATCCTGTATATGAACAGGAGAAATTAGAGCACAGCAGAAAGGCCTTTGAGGAAATGTGTGTCAGGTAATGTACTTCAAACAATTTAAGTTAAATAGTGACAACAGTTGGAGGCTGTGGCTGAAATTCATGGCATTCTAGTTCAATCCCAAGGAAACATGTACACCAGGTTAGTGCTGTTTCCTCTAAATGCACCAGCTACAACAAAAAACTTTGTCGATGACTAATATTCAGTGTTTTATTAAGAATGAAAATACATGTTACGTGGAGGATAGAAAATACTGTGAAGCTACTCACACCAAGAGCATTAACCCACCTCCTACTCCTCCTTTCACAAGGTACACTTCAGGAGACAAGCATACATTTACACATCATAGGCTTTCGCAGTGACTGTTCACTTTAGTCAAAACTTCTGGACTGGCTTGTGGGAGGACGGCACGGTCGATGAATAAAATTATTTATGACATTTCATCTCCGACTGAGGGGACATCTTTGGATTGGTTGGTTTGTGGGGTTAAAGAGACCAGACTGCTACGGTCATCGGTCCCTTTTTCAAATACTAAAAACACCCACAGAAAATAAGAACAATCAACAGACGAGAGAACAGATGACACAGAACAAGAGAAACTGAGACAAAGACCAGACAAGACGAACTAAAATCGCACGGAGTGTGACGGTGGGTGGCCGACCATAGAAACAGAAAAGGAAAAGCCAACCACCGAGAAACACATTAAAAAAAGCTGACTAAAATCGTAGCCCATAGGCCAGAATCAACACACACACACACACACACACACACACACACACACACACACACACTTACATTAAGCGATAAAATCACCCTGCCCGAATAAAACGCAAAACTAAGTCTGCTATGGAACAGTCATCAGTTAAAAGCGCAGAGAGCATATCAGGCAGCGCAAAAGTCTGCCTGAGCACAGTTAAAAGGGCGCACTCCAACAGAATATGAACCACTGTCATGGACACCCCACAACGACAAATAGGTGGATCCTCACAACATAGGAAATAACTGTGCGTCAGTCGGGTGTGTCCAATGCAGAGACGACAAACGATGACTGAGTCCCTGTGGTGGCTCTCATGGATGAACGCCACATAGTCGTCATCTCCTTGTTATGACGGAGTTTGTTTGGCAAGGGCAGGTTGCGCCAATCAGTGTCCTATAAATCTAAAACTTTCTGGCGTAATAGTGCCCGCAAATTAGTCGCCGGGAAGCCAATCTCCAGAGATGCTTTACTGGTGGCCTCTTTCGCCAGGCAGTCAACAGTTTCATTGCAAGATATCCCAACATGGCCTGGGTTTCAAACAAAGACAACAGATCTGCCGCAACGGGCAAGATTATGCAGGAACAGCTGGATAGCCATCACCAGACGAGAATGAGGGAAAAACTGGTCGAGAGCTCGTAAACCACTCAGGGGATCGCCACAGATAACGAAGGACTCACCTGAGCAGGAGTGGAGATACTATAGAGCTCGAAAGATGGCGACCACGTCACCAGTGTAAACGCTGCAGCCAGCCGGCAATGAAAGTTGTTCACAATGGTCCCATAGAGTTAGGGCATAACCGACACGACCAGCAACCATCGAACCGTCAGTGTAGACAATGCCGGTGCTGTGATACGTGGCTAAGATGGAATAAAAGTGGTGGCGCAAGGCCTCCGGAGGGACTGAGTCTTTCGGGCACTGTGCCAATTAGAGCCGAAGGCAAGGGCGAGGCGCACACCATGGCAGCATACCCTATGTGGTATGATTAGTACACAGATACAATCATAACATTTCATTTATTACATGATGTGAAATATTTCTGAGGGAAGCTACAGAAAGCTCCTCCCTCATTTGTGTTTTCATTGGTATGGTTACTACAAGTGTGTGTGTGTGTGTGTGTGTGTGTGTGTGTGTGTGTGTTGAGGTTTACGGGCGCTAAACAGCGTGGTCATCAGCGCCCAAACGCGTAGAAACAGGAACACATGCGGTGAAGGGACGAAGACGGACACCGACCAAGGAGAACGGCTAAAAGGCACAGGCCTGACGCAGTTCCAAATGCTCACATACAGAGGCAAAACAAGAGGAGAAGAAACACACTAAAAAGTAAAGGAAACACAAGGAAAAGAGAACAGAAACTGAAGGGAAACAAGGAGGTAATCGTGACTGGCGAACCTCTTACCTTATAACTGGCTGAGCCAGTCACCCAGCAGCACATTAAAACCCTCTTCCCTAAAATCCGAGGCAACAGATTGGACAGGACACAAAACTGTAAGACCTCAACCACAGTCGCTGCGTTGTCTTGCAAATTAAAGCGAAAATCCGGTGGCAAAGAAACCACCGCCCTCTGGTCAGAGAATAAAAGACCGCCACATTTTACTTCACTGACAGTAATATGGACGCCACAAGCACTGCAGATTGGGGGGTCCTCCCGCCGGAGTAAAAAGCCATGCGTGAAGGGACTGTGCCCAATGCGGAGGCGAGTGAGGAGAACCTCATCCCGCCTGTATGACTCGTAGGACATACGCCATGGTCGCGTAGTGGCCTTTACCAGACGCAGCTTATTGTCACGAACTGCCAACCACTCCTCTTCCCATTGATGCATAACATGAAAACGCAATAGGGAGGTTACAGCATGGAGGGGGATGGCACATTCAACAACTTGAGGGAGGGAACATGCATCTTTGGCAGCCACATCCGCCAGTTCGTTGCCCCTAATACCCACGTGCCCCGGCACCCAGCAGAAAGAAACCTCCTTCCCCTGCCGTTGCAGGTGGAGTAGGGCATCATGGATGTTCTGGACGACCGTATCCGCTGGGTACAAGTGTTGCATGGTCTGAAGGGCACTCAGGGAGTCAGAACAGATGAGGAACTTAAGACTGGGAACACATTTCATCTGCTCCAATGCCCGCAAGACTGCAAACAATTCGGCATCGAGGATGGTAAACGCCGCAGGAAGCCGTAACTTGACGACTCGGTCAGGGAAAACAACAGCACAACCAACAGAGTCGCCCTGTTTAGAGCCATCTGTGAATAGAGTGTGTGTGTGTGTGTGTGTTGAGGTTTACGGGCGCTAAACAGCGTGGTCATCAGCGCCCAAGCGCATAGAAACAGGAACACAGGCGGTGAAGGGACGAAGACGGACGCCGAACAAGGAGAACGGCTAAAAGACACAGGCCTGACGCAGTTCCAAATGCGCACATACAGAGGCAAAACAAGAGGAGAAGAAACACACTAAAAAAGGAAAGGAAACACAAGGAAAAGAGAACAGATACCGAAGTGAAAGAAGGAGGTAATCGTGACTGGCGGACCTCTTACCTAAAAACTGGGTGAGCCAGTCACCCAGCAGCACATTAAAACCTTCTCCCTAAAATCCGAGGCAACAGATTGGACAGGACACAAAACCGTAAAACCTTAACCACAGTCGCTGCGTCGTCTTGCAAAATAGAGGGCAAATCCGGTGGCAAGGAAACCACCGCCCTCTGGTCAGAGAATAAAAGACAGTCAAGTAAAATGTGGCAGACAGTAATCTGGACGCCACAAGCACTGCAGATTGGGGGGTCCTCCCGCCGGAGTAAAAAACCATGCGTGAAGGGACTGTGTCCAATGCGGAGGCGAGTGAGGAGAACCTCATCCCGCCTGTATGACTGGTAGGACGTACTCCATGGTCGCGTAGTGGCCTTTACCAGACGCAGCTTATTGTCAGAAACTGCCAACCACTCCTCTTCCCATTGATGCATAACACGAAAACGCAAAAGGGAGGTTACAGCATGGAGGGGGACGGCACATTCAACAACGTGAGGGAGGGAACATGCATCTTTGGCAGCCACATCCGCCAGTTCGTTGCCCCTAATACCCACGTGCCCCGGCACCCAGCAGAAAGAAACCTCCTTCCCCTGCCGTTGCAGGTGGAGTAGGGCATCATGGATGTTCTGGACGACCGTATCCGCTGGGTACAAGTGTTGAATGGTGTGAAGGGCACTCAGGGAGTCAGAACAGATGAGGAACTTAATACTGGGAACACATCTCATCTGCTCCAATGCCCGCAGTATTGCAAATAATTCGGCATCGAGGATGGTAAACACCGCAGGAAGCCGTAACTTGACGACTCGATCAGGGAAAACAACAGCACAACCAACAGTGTCCCCCTGTTTAGAGCCATCTGTGAATACAGGTACATGGTCCGGATGCTGGTTTAAAATATCGTAAAATAAGGAGGTAAAAACAAACGCCGGAGTGCAGTTCCTCCGGTTCTCCGACAAGTCTAAAAGGATGCTGGGCCTCTGGAGCAACCAGGGAGGCAGGCGAGTAAAACCTTGTCGATGGGGGGCCACACGCTCCACACCAAGGGACTCAAGCAAATGCTTGGCACGAATCCCAAATGGTTTTGTTGCCCTGGGACGACTGGAAAAGAGACGTTCCATAGGCGGTCGGGCAACGGTAGGGTACGCAGGGGAGGTAGGACAGGCAAGGAAATGACACACCCGTCGCACCATGAGGAGTTTCCGCCGGATGGCGAGCGGCGGTTCCCCTGCCTCAGCACACAGGCTGGGGATGGGACTGGTACGGAAGGCACCAGTGGCCAGCCTGATACCCTCATGGTGTACTGCGTCAAGGATCTTCAGATACGAAGGCCTTGCTGACCCATACACGGTGCAAGCATAGTCAAGACGCGATCGGACGAAAGCCCTATAAAACTGAAGCAGACGCGCCCGATCTGCTCCCCAGGACCGATGGCTCAGACACTTCAAAATATTCAGTGCCTTCAGGGCCCGCACCTTGAGGTCTTTAAGGTGAGGCAACCACGACAACTTGGAATCAAAAGTGAGGCCCAGGAACCTCACAGTGTCTCTAAAAGGAAGAACGGTGTCCCTCAGACGCAATTCAGGGGAGGTAAAAAGACGCCGAGAACGATTAAAATGAACACACACAGATTTCTCTGCAGAAAAGGTAAAACCCGTCTTTGCAGTCCATGCCTCTAAGCGCTTTATCGTAAGCTGTAACTGCCGACTAGCACTGACAAGACTGGAGGAAGAACAGAAAACAGCAAAATCGTCCACAAACAAGGAGCATTGGGCAGGACTCCGGATAGTGGACGTGATACTGTTAATAGCAACGGCAAAGAGGGTGACACTTAAAACGCTGCCCTGAGGAACACCATTCTCCTGCACGTACAAATCCGATAACACATTACCAACCCGATACCGAAAGAGGCGGTGAGAAAGAAAGGACCGAATGAAGACGGGGAGACGGCCACGAAAGCCCCACTCATGGAGTTGATTGAGGATAAGGCGGCGCCAAGTAGTGTCATACGCCTTATTAATGTCAAAGAAGACCCCTAGACAATGCTGGTTACGTAGAAAGGCCTGCTGGATGGCGGCCTCAAGCAGGGTCAAGTTGTCTATAGTGGAGCGACATCTCCGAAAGCCACACTGAGAGGGGCTAAGGAGCTGCCTGGTCTCGAGCAGCCAAACCAGGCGGCGGTTGACCATGCGTTCCAACGTCTTCCCAACACAGCTCGTCAAAGCAATATTCCGATAACTACTGGGATACGTTCGGTCCTTCCCTGGTTTGAGGAGGGGAATCAAAATTGCCTCCCTCCACGAGTGAGGGTACGTGCCGGATAACCATGTCATATTGAAACAGTTCAGGAGAACTTCCTTGGATGGCAGCAACAAGTGCCGCAGCATGCTGTACCGGATTTGATCACGACCAGGAGCAGTATCATGAGCCACAGAAAGTGCAGAATCCAGTTCCCACATTGTGAAGGGGCAGTTATAGGGTTCAGAATTTAGAGACCGGAAGTCCAAGTGACCCCTTTCGATGGCAGTGCGGTAGCGGCAGAAATATGGATCACAGTTAATAGTGGCGGTAGAGTCCGCAAAATGCATGGCCAATGTCTGGGCAATGTCTCTCGGCGCCGTGAGGAGACATCCCTGATGCAGCAATGCTGTGACAGGTAGCTGGCTGAGTTTCCCGGAAATCCTCCTGATGGCTTCCCATACTTTCGTAGAACTAGTGGAGCGAGAGATGGAGTTCAAGAACGATTGCCATGACCGTCGTTTGCTCTCTTTAATCACTCGCCGCGCTCTGGTCCTTGCCACCCGAAAGGCCGCAAGATTGTCAGCTGAGGGACGGCACTTGAAGCGGCGCAGAACTGCACGGCATGCTCGGATGGCTGAGCGGCACTCAGTGGTCCACCAAGGGACAGGACGCCTCTTGGGATGACCTGATGACCGTGGGATTGACAATTCAGCAGCATGGGAGATCACGGCTGTAACATGGTCTACCCGTTCGTGGACGCTGGCACGGTGTTCCAAAACAGCCAGTTGGCTGAAAAGTGTCCAGTCAGTTCTGCAGAGGTGCCACCGGGGCGACACTGGTAATACCACAGCCTCATCCAGGAAGCGAATCAAAAGGGGGAAGTGGTCACTAGAATGCAGGTCAGCTGCAGCTTCCCACAGAGCAGAATCCGCGAGTGCTGCAGAGCAAAAGGAAAGGTCAATAGCCGATGACGACCCGGAAGCAGTACAGAAATGAGTGAAGAACTGTGCCTCCTCAACTCTAGTGCTCCCAGACATCATGAGGCTTTCCAGAATGCGACCCCTGGGGCAAGTAGTCGGAGAGCCCCATAAGTCATTATGAGCGTTGAAGTCCCCCAGAACAAGAAATGGGCGGGGGAGTTGGCTCATAAGGTCCGTGAGAGCCTCAGAGTCTATCGCATCCGGAGGCGGTAAATAAACTGAACAGACTGAGCCGCCGACCCACAAGAATGTCAACTGCAACTTCTTGCAAGTCGGTGACGAGAGGGAGCTCAGATGAGGGGTGCATGTCATTGACAAAAACCGCAACACCACCCTTTGCCCTTTCCCCCGTCAGATCATCTTTTCGATATACGGTATAACCCCGTAAAGGAGGAGCATCAGTGGCCCGAAAATGTGTCTCTTTGAGACATAAGCACAAGGGGCACTCTCGTATAAGGAGTTGTAATTTGGCCACATGCGTCCTGAACCCATTCAGGTTGCACTGTAATATGGGAGCCAGTGATCAGGGTGGCTGAACTTTCACCCTGCATCTGTGCTTTGGAGGAGAGAACGTACTGGCCAGAGATTTATTCCTGGGGCGAGAAGATCGCCCCCGGTCGACATCAATGTCCATAAGCTCCGATGACGTCCCACGGGAGATGTCAGACAGTACGATGGCCTCGTCATCGGACCGAAGCTGACTAGCTTCCTCAGGTGGCAGAACCTTCACCTTCTGAGGCTTTGTCTTGCGGGGCTTGGAATGCAGAGCCTTGTCAACAGTTGGAGGATTACTCGCCTGGGCAAAAGGCGCCTTATGGGGAGAGGCAGGAAGTACCTCAATGTCAGCAACCACGGCCTTGTCCAATGTAGCGGGGAGAGAAGCAGATTGCAAAACAACAGCAGCAGCACAAGTACACTGGCAAGCGCAGGTATTAGTGCTAACACTAGCAACCTCCGTTTGCGTAGCAACAGTGGCCAGTTGTACCGGTTTTTTGAGAGCGGAAGCGAAAGATGTTGAAAACACAGGAGGTTGCTTGGCCATAAAGAGCTTCTTGGCCTCACCATAGGGGATGCTCTTAGATGTTTTAATCTCCTGTACCTTCCGTTCTTCGAGATAGACGGGGCAGATCCGGCTCCAGATAGGGTGACTCCCAGAGCAATTCACGCACTTCACAGGTGATGAACAATCGGCTCTGTCATGGGCAGGCTAACCACATTTACCACAAGTGACTATCCCATTGCACCCCATCGTAGTATGCCCAAAGTGCTGACATTTGAAACAGCGCATAGGGTTGGGGAAATATGGCCGTACAGGCAACCGTAAGAACCCCGCTTTAACATGCTCCGGGAGTCTCGGGCAACTGAACGTGAGAATAAACGAGTCAGATTTGATGAGGTCCCCATTGACTCGTTTCATAATATGCTGCCGTCAACAATTCCTTCGTCAGCCCACTCAGATTTTAACACGTTTATGGGGATATTCACAAAATCCCTACACGTCACAACAACCTTACTATAATTCAAAGTGGAGTGGAGCTCGGTCTCGACAGCGTACTCTCCTAGACAGGTTGCTTTCCGAAGGGCAGCGACTTGACGGGAACTAGAAGTCTCAACTAACAGAGTCCCATTGCGCAGTCACTTTACAGATTTCAGTGTTCCTGCAATTCCCTCAAGAACCTTGTTGATGTAAAAGGGAGAAACCCTCTCAAAGCTACAATCCTTCCTCTTAATAATCAAAAACACATTCTGATTATCAGCATGTCATCCTTTACTACATTCTGTTAAATCTCCAGCAACACCAGGCACTGGAGGACTCGCAGCGCGTAACCTCTTTTTCGATGAGGTGTGTTTTCCTACCAGTGGCCCACCCAAGCCACTGGTAGGGGCAAATGAAGAGGTCGAAGGGTCTATTACGGTCCCACGAGCAGCTAGGGAACCAAAAGTCCACTCAGAGAGAGGCCCGCGTGCCTGAGTAGGCCTTATACAACTGGGGTGCGGCATGTGCCCAAGAGGTTGCCCGTTTGTGACTGTTCAACCCCAACAGCAATGCATCTTCTAGGCACGGAGCACACCAAAGGACTGAGGGGCTTTTATACAGCTTGGCCTTTCTCGCAGGCGGTCAAGCCAAGATATTTCATTGATTCATGATATGAAGTATTACTGAGGGAAGCTACAGGAAGCTCCTCGCTCATTTGCGTTTGTTTGTTGGTATGATTACTACAAAGCCAGAATCATTGCATTTCATCCATACCCTATGTGATGTATTTCAGAGAGAAGTTGCAGAAAGCTCTTCCCTCACTTGCATCTGTTTATGGTATGATTAGTACACAGACACAATCATTACATTTCATCCATTACCGGATGTGAAGTATTTCTCAGGGAAGCTCCAGAAAGCAATTCCCTCACTTGCATCTTTTTGTTGGTATGATAAGTACACAGACACAATCACTACATTTCATTATTTACATGATGTGAAATATTTCTGAGGGAAGCAACAGGAAGCTCCTCCCTCATTTGCGTTGGTTGATGGTATGGTTACTACAAAGCCAGAAACATAGCATTTCATCCATTATGCTATGTGAAATATTTCTGAGGAAAGCTACAGAAAGCTCCTCATTCATTTGCATTTGTTTGTTGGTATGGTTACTACAAAGCCAGAATCATCGCAATTTATCTATTACCTCATCTGAGGTATTTCAGAGAGAAGCTGCAGAAAGATGCTATTTGACTTGCATTTGTTTGTTGGTTTGATTAGTACACAGACACAATCATTACATTTCGTTTATTACATTATGTTAAGTATTTCTGAGGGAAGCTACAGGAAGTTCTTCCCTCATTTGCGTTTTTGTTAATATGGTTACTACAAAGCGAGAATCATCGCATTTCATCTATTACGCTATGTGATGTATTTCTGAGAGAGCTACAGAAAGCTAGTCCCTCACTTGCATCTGTTTCATGTTATGATTAGTACACAAACACAATCACTACATTTCATCCATTACCTGATGTGAAGTATTTCTGAGGGAAGCTACAGAAAGCTCCTCCCTCATTTGCGTTTGATGTTGGTATGGTTACGACAAAGCCAGAATCATCAGATTTCACTTATTACCACATATGATGTGTTTCTGAGAGTAGCTACAGAAAGCTCCTACCTCATATGCGTCAGTTTGTTGGAATGGTTATTACAAAGCCAGAAACATCGCATTTCATTTATTACACAATGTGATGTATATCAGATAGAAGTTGCAGAAAGCTCCAACCTCACATGCATCTGTTTGTTGGTATGATTAGTACACAGACACAATCATTACATTTCATCCATTACCTGATGTGATGTATTTCTGGGGGTAGGTACAGAAAGCCCTCCCTCATTTGCATTTGTTTGTTGGTATGGTTACTACAAAGTAAGAATCATTGCATTTCATCTATTATCCTATGTGATGTACTTAAGAGAGAAGCTGCAGAAAGCTACTCCCTCACTTGCATCTGTTTGATGATATGATTAGTACACAGACACAACCACTACATTTTATCCATTACCTCATGTGAAATATTTCTGAGGGAAGCTCCAGAAAGCTCGTACCTCATTTGTGTTTGTTTGTTGGTATGGTTACAACAAAGCCGGAAACATTGCATTTCATCCATTACCCTATGTGACATATTTCAGAGAGAAGCTACAGAAAGCTTCCCCCTCACTTGCACGTGTTTGCAGGTATGAATAGTACACAGACATAACAAATTCATTTCATCCATTACCTAACATGAATTCTTTCTGAAGCAAACTACAGAGAGCTCCTCCCTCATTTGCGTTTGTTTGTTTTGATGATTACTACATAGCCAGAATCATTGCATTTCATCTATTACCCTACGTGATGTATTTTAGAGTGTAGCTGCATAAAGCTCTACCCTCACTTGCATCTGTTTGTTGGAATTGATACAACATAGCCACAATCCTCGCATTTCATCTATTACCCTATGTGAAGTATTTCCGAGAATACCTAGAGAAAGATCCTTCTACATTTGTGTTTGTTTGTAGGTATGGTTATTACTAAGGCAGAATCATCGAGTTTCTTTTTTACCCTATGTGTGGTATTTCAGATAAAAACTGCGGACAGCTCCCCCACTATTTGCAACTCTTTGTTGGTATGATTAGTACACCGACACTATCATTATATTCCATCCATTACCTGATGTGGAGTATTTCTGAGGGAAGCTACAGAAAGCTCCTCAATGATTTGCGTTTGTTTGTTGGTATGGTTACTACAAAGCAAGAATCATTGCATTTCATCCATTACACTATGTGATGTACTTCAGAGAGAAGCTGCAGGAAGCTCCTCCCTCACTTACAACCCTTTGCTGGTATGATTAGTACACAGACACAATTATTACATTTCATTTATGACATGATGTGAATTATTTCTGATGGAACCTACAGGAAGCTTCTCCCTCAATTGTGTTGTTGTTGGTATGGTTACTACAAAGCCAGAATCATCGCATTTCATCTAGTAAGATATGTGATGTATTTCTGAGATAAGCTGCAGAAAGCTCCACCCTCACTTGCATCTGTTTGTTGGTATGATTATTACACAGACACAGTCATTACATTTCATTCCATTACCTGATGTGAAGTATTTTGAGGAAAGCTACAAAATCTCCTCCCTCATATGTGTTTGTTTGTTGGTATGGCCAGAATCGCTGCATTAAATCCATTAGCCTATGTGATGTATTTTAGAGAGAAGCTGCAGAAAGCTCCTCCGTCACTTACATCATTTTGTTGGAATGATTAGTACACTGACACAATCATTACATTTCATTGATTACATGATGTGTAGTATTTCTGGGGGAAGCTACAGAAAGCTCCTCCCTCATTTGCATTTGATTGTTGGTATGGTTACTACAAAGCCAGGATCATAGCGTTTCATCTATTATCCTATAAGATGTACTTCAGGGAGAAGCTGCAGAAAACTCCTCCCTTACTTGCATCTGTTTGTTGTTATAATTAGTGCACGGTCACAATCATTACATTTCACCAATTACCGCATGTGTATTATTTCTGAGGGAAGCTTCAGAAAGCTCCTCCATCATTTGCGTTTGTTTGTTGTTACAATTAGTAAACAGACACAATAATTTCATTTCATTTATTACATGATGTGATGTATTTCTGGGAATTGCAACAGAAAGCTACTCCCTCATTTGCGTTTGCTTGTTGGTATGTTTACTAGAAACCCAGAATCAACACATTTCATCTATTACCTATGTGAAGTATTTCTGAGAGGAGCTGCAGAAAGATCCTCACACACTTGCATCTGCTTGTTGGAATGATTAGTACACAGACACAGTCATTACATTTCATCCATTACCTGATGTGAAATATTTTTGAGGGAAGCTACAGTAAGCTCCTTCCTCATTTTGCGTTTGTTTGTTCGGTAAGGTTACTACAAAACCAGTATTATCGCATTTCATCTATTACCCTATGTGATGCATTTCAGAGAGAAGCTTCAGAAGGCTTCTCCCTCACTTGCATCTGTTTGTTGGTATGATTAGTACACAGACACAATCATTATATTTCATCCATTTCCTGATGTGGAGTATTTCAGAGAGAAGCTACAGAAAGCTTCCCCCTAACTTGCACGTGTTTGCAGGTATGAATAGTACACAGACATAACAATTACATTTCATCCATTATCTAACATGAATTCTTTCTGAAGGAAACTACAGAGAGCTCCTCCCTCGTTTGCCTTTGTTTGTTTTGATGATTACTACAAAGCCAGAATCATCGCATCTCATCTATTACCCTACGTGATGTTCTTCTGAGAGAAGCAGCAGAAAGCTCCTTCCTCACTTGCATCTGTTTGTTGGTATGATTAGTACACAGACACAGTCATTACATTTCATTCCATTACCTGATGTGAAGTATTTTGAGGAAAGCTACAAAATCTCCACCCTCATTTGCGTTTGTTTGTTGGTATGGCCAGAATCATTGCATTACATCCATTACCCTATGTGATGGATTTCAGAGAGAAGCCGCAGAAAGCTCTTCCGTCACTTGCATCATTTTGTTGGAATGATTAGTACACTGACACAATCATTACATTTCATTGATTACATGATGTGAAGTATTTATGGGGGAAGCTACAGAAAGCTCCTCCCTCATTTGCATTTGATTGTTGGTATGGTTACTACAAAGCCAGAATCATAGCGTTTCATCTATATGCTATGTGAAGTATTTCTGAAGAGAGCTACAGAAAGCTCTTCCTCACTTGCATTTGTTTGTTGGTATGGTTACTACAAAGTGAGAATCATTGCATTTCATCTATTATCCTATGTGATGTACTTAAGAGAGAAGCAGCAGAAAGCTCCTTCCTCACTTGCATCTGTTTGATGATATGATTAGTACACAGGAACAACCATTACATTTTATCTATTACCTGACGTAAAGTATTACTGAGGGAAGCTGTAGAAAGCTCTTCTTTCTCTTGCATCTGTTTGTTGCTATGATTACTGCTCAGACACAATCATTACATTTCATCCATTACCTCATGTGAAGTATTTCTGAGGGAAGCTCCAGAAAGCTCCTACCTCATTTGTGTTTGTTTGTTGGTATCGTTACAACAAAGCCGGAAACATTGCATTTAATCCATTACCCTATGTGACGTATTTCAGAGAGAAGCTACAGAAAGCTTCCCCCTCACTTGCACGTTTTTGCAGGTATGAATAGTACACAGACATAGCAATTACATTTCATCCATTACCTAACATGAATTCTTTCTGAAGGAAACTACAGAGAGCTCCTCCCTCATTTGCGTTTGTTTGTTTTGATGATTACTACAAAGCCAGAATCATTGCATTTCATCTATTACCCTACGTGATGTATTTTAGAGTGTAGCTGCATAAAGCTCTACCCTCACTTGCATCTGTTTGTTGGAATGGATACAACATAGCCACAATAATCGCATTTCATCTATTACCCTATGTGAAGTATTTCCGAGAATACCTACAGAAAGATCCTTCCACATTTGTGTTTGTTTGTTGGTATGGTTATTACTAAGGCAGAATCATCGAGTTTCTTTTTTACCCTATGTGTGGTATTTCAGATAAAAACTGCGGAAAGCTCCCCCACTATTTGCAACTCTTTGTTGGTATGATTAGTACACCGACACTATCATTATATTCCATCCATTACCTGATGTGGAGTATTTCTGAGGGAAGCTACAGAAAGCTCCTCAATGATTTGCGTTTGTTTGTTGGTATGGTTACTACAAAGCAAGAATCATTGCATTTCATCCATTACACTATGTGATGTACTTCAGAGAGAAGCTGCAGGAAGCTCCTCCCTCACTTACAACCCTTTGCTGGTATGATTAGTACACAGACACAATTATTACATTTCATTTATGACATGATGTGAATTATTTCTGATGGAACCTACAGGAAGCTTCTCCCTCAATTGTGTTGTTGTTGGTATGGTTACTACAAAGCCAGAATCATCGCATTTCATCTAGTAAGCTATGTGATGTATTTCTGAGATAAGCTGCAGAAAGCTCCACCCTCACTTGCATCTGTTTGTTGGTATGATTATTACACAGACACAGTCATTACATTTCACTCCATTACCTGATGTGAAGTATTTTGAGGAAAGCTACAAAATCTCCTCCCTCAAATGTGTTTGTTTGTTGGTATGGCCAGAATCGCTGCATTAAATCCATTAGCCTATGTGATGTATTTTAGAGAGAAGCTGCAGAAAGCTCCTCCGTCACTTACATCATTTTGTTGGAATGATTAGTACACTGACACAATCATTACATTTCATTGATTACATGATGTGTAGTATTTCTGGGGGAAGCTACAGAAAGCTCCTCCCTCATTTGCATTTGATTGTTGGTATGGTTACTACAAAGCCAGGATCATAGCGTTTCATCTATTATCCTATAAGATGTACTTCAGGGAGAAGCTGCAGAAAACTCCTCCCTTACTTGCATCTGTTTGTTGTTATAATTAGTGCACGGTCACAATCATTACATTTCACCAATTACCGCATGTGAATTATTTCTGAGGGAAGCTTCAGAAAGCTCCTCCATCATTTGCGTTTGTTTGTTGTTACGATTAGTAAACAGACACAATAATTTCATTTCATTTATTACATGATGTGATGTATTTCTGGGAATTGCAACAGAAAGCTACTCCTTCATTTGCGTTTGCTTGTTGGTATGTTTACTAGAAACCCAGAATCAACACATTTCATCTATTACCTATGTGAAGTATTTCTGAGAGGAGCTGCAGAAAGATCCTCACACACTTGCATCTGCTTGTTGGAATGATTAGTACACAGACACAGTCATTACATTTCATCCATTACCTGATGTGAAATATTTTTGAGGGAAGCTACAGTAAGCTCCTCCCTCATTTGCGTTTGTTTGTTCGGTAAGGTTACTACAAAACCAGTATTATCGCATTTCATCTATTACCCTATGTGATGCATTTCAGAGAGAAGCTTCAGAAGGCTTCTCCCTCACTTGCATCTGTTTGTTGGTATGATTAGTACACAGACACAATCATTATATTTCATCCATTTCCTGATGTGGAGTATTTCAGAGAGAAGCTACAGAAAGCTTCCCCCTAACTTGCACGTGTATGCAGGTATGAATAGTACACAGACATAACAATTACATTTCATCCATTATCTAACATGAATTCCTTCTGAAGGAAACTACAGAGAGCTCCTCCCTCGTTTGCCTTTGTTTGTTTTGATGATTACTACAAAGCCAGAATCATCGCATCTCATCTATTACCCTACGTGATGTTCTTCTGAGAGAAGCAGCAGAAAGCTCCTTCCTCACTTGCATCTGTTTGTTGGTATGATTAGTACACAGACACAGTCATTACATTTCATTCCATTATTTGATGTGAAGTATTTTGAGGAAAGCTACAAAATCTCCACCCTCATTTGCGTTTGTTTGTTGGTATGGCCAGAATCATTGCATTACATCCATTACCCTATGTGATGTATTTCAGAGAGAAGCTGCAGAAAGTTCCTCCCTCACTTACAACCCTTTGCTGGTATGATTAGTACACAGACACAATTATGACATTTCATTTATGACATGATGTGAATTATTTCTGATGGAACCTACAGGAAGCTTCTCCCTCAATTGCGTTGTTGTTGGTATGGTTACTACAAAGCCAGAATCATCGCATTTCATCTACTATGCTATGTGATTTATTTCTGAGATAAGCTGCAGAAAGCTCCAACCTCACATGCATCTGTTTGTTGGTATGAGTAGTACACAGACTCAAACATTACGTTTCATTTATTACATGATGTGAAGTATTTCTGAGGGATGCTACAGAAAGCTCCTCCATAATGTGCATTTGTTTGTCGGTATGGTTACTACAAAGCCAGAATCATCACATCTCATCTATTACCCTATGTGATGTTTTTCAGAGAGAAGCAGCAGAAAGCTCCTTCCTCACTTGCTCTGTATGTTGGTATGATTAGAACACAGACAAAATCATACAAATAACTCATATCAATTACTGGATGAAATGTAGAGGGAAGCTAACGAAAGCATGTCCCTCATTTGCATTTGTTTGTTGGTATGGTTACTACAAAGCAAGAAGCATAGCGTTTCATCTATATGCTATGTGAAGTACTTCTGAAGAAAGCTACAGAAAGCTCCTCCGTCACTTTCATCATTTTGTTGGAATGATTAGTACACTGACACAATGATTATATTTCATTGATTACATAATGTGAAGTATTTCTGGGGGAAGCTACAGAAAGCTCCTCCCTCATTTTCATTTGATTGTTGGTATGGTTACTACAAAGACAGAATCATAGCGTTTCATCTATATGCTATGTGAAGTATTTCTGAAGAAAGCTACAGAAAGCTCTTCCCTCACTTGCATTTGTTTGTTGGTATGGTTACTACAAAGCGAGAATCATTGCATTTCATCTATTATCCTATAAGATGTACTTCAGAGAGAAGCTGCAGAAAGCTCCTCCTTCACTTGCATCTGTTTGTTGGTATGATTAGTACACAGACACAATCATTACATTTCATCCATTACCTGATGTGATGTATTTCTGAGGGTAGGTACAGAAAGCCCTCCTTCATTTGCATTTGTTTGTTGGTATGGTTACTACAACGCCAGAATCATTGCATTTCATCCGTTATCCTATGTGATGTACTTAAGAGAGAAGCTGCAGAAAGCTCCTCCCTCACTTGCATCTGTCTGCTGATATGAATAGTACACAGACATAACAATTACATTTCATCCATTACCTAACATGAATTCTTTCTGAAGGAAACTACAGAGAGCTCCTCCCTCATTTGTGTTTGTTTGTTGGTATGGCCAGAATCGCTGCATTAAATCCATTAGCCTATGTGATGTATTTTAGAGAGAAGCTGCAGAAAGCTCCTCCCTCACTTGCATCATTTTGTTGGAATGATTAGTACACTGACACGATCATTACATTTCATTGATTACATGATGTGTAGTATTTCTGGGGGAAGCTACAGAAAGCTCCACCCTCATTTGCATTTGATTGTTGGTATGGTTACTACAAAGCCAGAATCATAACGTTTCATCTATTATCCTATAAGATGTACTTCAGGAAGAAGCTGCAGAAAGCTCCTCACTTACTTGCATCTGTTTGTTGTTATAATTAGTGCACGGACACAATCATTACATTTCACCAATTACCGCATGTGAATTATTTCTGAGGGAAGCTTCAGAAAGCTCCTCCATCATTTGCGTTTGTTTGTTGTTACGATTAGTAAACAGACACAATAATTTCATTTCATTTATTACATGATGTGATGTATTTCTGGGAATTGCAACAGAAAGCTACTCCTTCATTTGCGTTTGCTTGTTGGTATGTTTACTAGAAACCCAGAATCAACACATTTCATCTATTACCTATGTGAAGTATTTCTGAGAGGAGCTGCAGAAAGATCCTCACACACTTGCATCTGCTTGTTGGAATGATTAGTACACAGACACAGTCATTACATTTCATCCATTACCTGATGTGAAATATTTTTGAGGGAAGCTACAGTAAGCTCCTCCCTCATTTGCGTTTGTTTGTTCGGTAAGGTTACTACAAAACCAGTATTATCGCATTTCATCTATTACCCTATGTGATGCATTTCAGAGAGAAGCTTCAGAAGGCTTCTCCCTCACTTGCATCTGTTTGTTGGTATGATTAGTACACAGACACAATCATTATATTTCATCCATTTCCTGATGTGGAGTATTTCAGAGAGAAGCTACAGAAAGCTTCCCCCTAACTTGCACGTGTTTGCAGGTATGAATAGTACACAGACATAACAATTACATTTCATCCATTATCTAACATGAATTCCTTCTGAAGGAAACTACAGAGAGCTCCTTCCTCGTTTGCCTTTGTTTGTTTTGATGATTACTACAAAGCCAGAATCATCGCATCTCATCTATTACCCTACGTGATGTTCTTCTGAGAGAAGCAGCAGAAAGCTCCTTCCTCACTTGCATCTGTTTGTTGGTATGATTAGTACACAGACACAGTCATTACATTTCATTCCATTACCTGATGTGAAGTATTTTGAGGAAAGCTACAAAATCTCCACCCTCATTTGCGTTTGTTTGTTGGTATGGCCAGAATCATTGCATTACATCCATTACCCTATGTGATGGATTTCAGAGAGAAGCCGCAGAAAGCTCTTCCGTCACTTGCATCATTTTGTTGGAATGATTAGTACACTGACACAATCATTACATTTCATTGATTACATGATGTGAAGTATTTCTGGGGGAAGCTACAGAAAGCTCCTCCCTCATTTGCATTTGATTGTTGGTATGGTTACTACAAAGCCAGAATCATAGCGTTTCATCTATATGCTATGTGAAGTATTTCTGAATAGAGCTACAGAAAGCTCTTCCTCAATTGCATTTGTTTGTTGGTATGGTTACTACAAAGTGAGAATCATTGCATTTCATCTATTATCCTATGTGATGTACTTAAGAGAGAAGCAGCAGAAAGCTCCTTCCTCACTTGCATCTGTTTGATGATATGATTAGTACACAGAACCAACCATTACATTTTATCCATTACCTGACGTAAAGTATTACTGAGGGAAGCTGTAGAAAGCTCTTCCCTCTCTTGCATCTGTTTGTTGCTATGATTACTGCTCAGACACAATCATTACATTTCATCCATTACCTCATGTGAAGTATTTCTGAGGGAAGCTCCAGAAAGCTCCTACCTCATTTGTGTTTGTTTGTTGGTATCGTTACAACAAAGCCGGAAACATTGCATTTAATCCATTACCCTATGTGACGTATTTCAGAGAGAAGCTACAGAAAGCTTCCCCCTCACTTGCACGTTTTTGCAGGTATGAATAGTACACAGACATAGAAATTACATTTCATCCATTACCTAACATGAATTCTTTCTGAAGGAAACTACAGAGAGCTCCTCCCTCATTTGCGTTTGTTTGTTTTGATGATTACTACAAAGCCAGAATCATTGCATTTCATCTATTACCCTACGTGATGTATTTTAGAGTGTAGCTGCATAAAGCTCTACCCTCACTTGCATCTGTTTGTTGGAATGGATACAACATAGCCACAATAATCGCATTTCATCTATTACCCTATGTGAAGTATTTCCGAGAATACCTACAGAAAGATCCTTCCACATTTGTGTTTGTTTGTTGGTATGGTTATTACTAAGGCAGAATCATCGAGTTTCTTTTTTACCCTATGTGTGGTATTTCAGATAAAAACTGCGGAAAGCTCCCCCACTATTTGCAACTCTTTGTTGGTATGATTAGTACACTGACACTATCATTATATTCCACCCATTACCTGATGTGGAGTATTTCTGTGGGAAGCTACAGAAAGCTCCTCCCTGATTTGCGTTTGTTTGTTGGTATGGTTACTACAAAGCAAGAATCATTGCATTTCATCCATTACACTATGTGATGTATTTCAGAGAGAAGCTGCAGAAAGTTCCTCCCTCACTTACAACCCTTTGCTGGTATGATTAGTACACAGACACAATTATGACATTTCATTTATGACATGATGTGAATTATTTCTGATGGAACCTACAGGAAGCTTCTCCCTCAATTGCGTTGTTGTTGGTATGGTTACTACAAAGCCAGAATCATCGCATTTCATCTACTATGCTATGTGATTTATTTCTGAGATAAGCTGCAGAAAGCTCCAACCTCACATGAATCTGTTTGTTGGTATGAGTAGTACACAGACTCAAACATTACGTTTCATTTATTACATGATGTGAAGTATTTCTGAGGGATGCTACAGAAAGCTCCTCCATAATGTGCATTTGTTTGTCGGTATGGTTACTACAAAGCCAGAATCATCACATCTCATCTATTACCCTATGTGATGTTTTTCAGAGAGAAGCAGCAGAAAGCTCCTTCCTCACTTGCTCTGTATGTTGGTATGATTAGAACACAGACAAAATCATACAAATAACTCATATCAATTACTGGATGAAATGTAGAGGGAAGCTAACGAAAGCATGTCCCTCATTTGCATTTGTTTGTTGGTATGGTTACTACAAAGCAAGAAGCATAGTGTTTCATCTATATGCTATGTGAAGTACTTCTGAAGAAAGCTACAGAAAGCTCCTCCGTCACTTTCATCATTTTGTTGGAATGATTAGTACACTGACACAATGATTATATTTCATTGATTACATAATGTGAAGTATTTCTGGGGGAAGCTACAGAAAGCTCCTCCCTCATTTTCATTTGATTGTTGGTATGGTTACTACAAAGCCAGAATCATAGCGTTTCATCTATATGCTATGTGAAGTATTTCTGAAGAAAGCTACAGAAAGCTCTTCCCTCACTTGCATTTGTTTGTTGGTATGGTTACTACAAAGCGAGAATCATTGCATTTCATCTATTATCCTATAAGATGTACTTCAGAGAGAAGCTGCAGAATGCTCCTCCTTCACTTGCATCTGTTTGTTGGTATGATTAGTACACAGACACAATCATTACATTTCATCCATTACCTGATGTGATGTATTTCTGAGGGTAGGTACAGAAAGCCCTCCTTCATTTGCATTTGTTTGTTGGTATGGTTACTACAACGCCAGAATCATTGCATTAAATCCGTTATCCTATGTGATGTACTTAAGAGAGAAGCTGCAGAAAGCTCCTCCCTCACTTGCATCTGTTTGCTGATATGAATAGTACACAGACATAACAATTACATTTCATCCATTACCTAACATGAATTCTTTCTGAAGGAAACTACAGAGAGCTCCTCCCTCATTTGTGTTTGTTTGTTGGTATGGCCAGAATCGCTGCATTAAATCCATTAGCCTATGTGATGTATTTTAGAGAGAAGCTGCAGAAAGCTCCTCCCTCACTTGCATCATTTTGTTGGAATGATTAGTACACTGACACAATCATTACATTTCATTGATTACATGATGTGTAGTATTTCTGGGGGAAGCTACAGAAAGCTCCACCCTCATTTGCATTTGATTGTTGGTATGGTTACTACAAAGCCAGAATCATAACGTTTCATCTATTATCCTATAAGATGTACTTCAGGAAGAAGCTGCAGAAAGCTCCTCACTTACTTGCATCTGTTTGTTGTTATAATTAGTGCACGGACACAATCATTACATTTCACCAATTACCGCATGTGAATTATTTCTGAGGGAAGCTTCAGAAAGCTCCTCCATCATTTGCGTTTGTTTGTTGTTACGATTAGTAAACAGACACAATAATTACATTTCATTTATTACATGATGTGAAGTATTTCTGGGAATAGCTACAGAAAGCTCCTCCCTGATTTGCGTTTGTTTGTTGGTATGGTTACTACAAAGCAAGAATCATTGCATTTCATCCATTACACTATGTGATGTATTTCAGAGAGATGCTGCAGAAAGCTCCTCCCTCACTTACAACCCTTTGCTGGTATGATTAGTACACAGACACAATTATGACATTTCATTTATGACATGATGTGAATTATTTCTGATGGAACCTACAGGAAGCTTCTCCCTCAATTGCGTTGTTGTTGGTATGGTTACTACAAAGCCAGAATCATCACATTTCATCTACTATGCTATGTGATTTATTTCTGAGATAAGCTGCAGAAAGCTCCTCCCTCACTTGCATCTGTTTGTTGGTATGATTAGTACACAGACACAGTCATTACATTTCATTCCATTACCTGATGTGAAGTATTTTGAGGAAAGCTACAAAATCTCCTCCCTCATTTGCGTTTGTTTGTTGGTATGGCCAGAATCATTGCATTACATCCATTACCCTATGTGATGTATTTCAGAGAGAAGCCGCAGAAAGCTCCTCCGTCACTTGCATCATTTTGTTGGAATGATTAGTACACTGACACAATCATTACATTTCAATTATTACATGATGTGTAGTATTTCTGGGGGAAGCTACAGAAAGCTCCTCCCACATTTGTATTTGATTGTTGGTATGGTTACTACAAAGCCAGAATCATAGCATTTCATCTATTATCTTATAAGAAGTACTTCAGGGAGAAGCTGCAGAAAGCTCCTCCCTTACTTGCATCTGTTTGTTGTTATAATTAGTGCACGGACACAATCATTACATTTCACCAGTTACCTCATGTGAAGTATTTCTGAGGGAAGCCCCAGAAAGCTCCTACCTCATTTGCGTTTGTTTGTTGGTATGGTTACAACAAAGCCAGAAACATTGCATTTCATCCATTACCCTATGTGATGTTTACTCAGAGAGAAGCTACAGAAAACTTAACCCTCACTTGCATGTGTTTGCAGGTATGAATAGTAAACAGACATAACAATTACATTTTATCCATTACCTAACATGAATTGTTTCTGAAGGAAACTACAGAGAGCTCCTCCCTCATTTGCGTTTGTTTGTTCTGATGATTACTACAGAGCCAGAATCATTGCATTTCATCTATTACCCTATGTGATGGATTTTAGAGAGTAGCTGCAGAAGGTTCTACCCTCACTTGCATCTGTTTCATGTTATGATTAGTACACAAACACAATCACTACACTTCATCCATTACCTGATATGAAGTATTTCTGAGGGAAGCTACAGAAAGCTCCTCCCTCATTTGCGTTTGATTGTTGGTATGGTTATTACAAAGCCAGAATCATCAGATTTCACTTATTACCACATGTGATGTGTTTCTGAGAATAGCTACAGAAAGCTCCTACCTCATATGCGTCAGTTTGTTGGTATGGTTATTACAAAGCCAGAAACATCGCATTTCATTTATTACACTATGTGATGTATTTCAGATAGAAGTTGCAGAAAGCTCCAACCTCACATGCATCTGTTTGTTGGTATGAGTAGTACACAGACTCAAACATTACGTTTCATTTATTACATTATGTGAAGTATTTCTGAGGGATGCTACAGAAAGCTCCTCCATAATTTGCATTTGTTTGTCGGTATGGTTACTACAAAGCCAGAATCTTCACATCTCATCTATTACCCTATGTGATGTTTTTCAGAGAGAAGCTGCAGAAAGCTCCTCCCTTACTTGCAGCTGTTTGTTGTTATAATTAGTGTACGGACACAATCATTACATTTCACCAGTTACCTCATGTGAAGTATTTCTGAGGGAAGCCCCAGAAATCTCCTACCTCATTTGCGTTTGTTTGTTGGTATGGTTACAACAAAGCCAGAAACATTGCATTTCATCCATTACCCTATGTGATGTTTACTCAGAGAGAAGCTACAGAAAACTTAACCCTCACTTGCATGTGTTTGCAGGTATGAGTAGTAAACAGACATAACAATTACATTTTATCCATTACCTAACATGAATTGTTTCTGAAGGAAACTACAGAGAGCTCCTCCCTCATTTGCGTTTGTTTGTTTTGATGATTACTACAGAGCCAGAATCATTGCATTTCATCTATTACCCTATGTGATGTATTTTAGAGAGTAGCTGCAGAAGGTTCTACCCTCACTTGCATCTGTTTCATGTTATGATTAGTACACAAACACAATCACTACATTTCATCCATTACCTGATATGAAGTATTTCTGAGGGAAGCTACAGAAAGCTCCTCCCTCATTTGCGTTTGATTGTTGGTATGGTTATTACAAAGCCAGAATCATCAGATTTCACTTATTACCACATGTGATGTGTTTCTGAGAATAGCTACAGAAAGCTCCTACCTCATATGCGTCAGTTTGTTGGTATGGTTATTACAAAGCCAGAAACATCGCATTTCATTTATTACACTATGTGATGTATTTCAGATAGAAGTTGTAGAAAGCTCCAACCTCACATGCATCTGTTTGTTGGTATGAGTAGTACACAGACTCAAACATTACGTTTCATTTATTACATTATGTGAAGTATTTCTGAGGGATGCTGCAGAAAGCTCCTCCATAATTTGCATTTGTTTGTCGGCATGGTTACTACAAAGCCAGAATCTTCACATCTCATCTATTACCCTATGTGATGTTTTTCAGAGAGAAGCAGCAGAAAGCTCCTTCCTCACTTGCTCTGTATGTTGGTATGATTAGAACACAGACAAAATCATACAAATAACTCATATCAAGTACTGGATGAAATGTAGAGGGAAGCTAACGAAAGCATGTCCCTCATTTGCATTTGTTTGTTGGTATGGTTACTACAAAGCAAGAAGCATAGCGTTTCATCTATATGCTATGTGAAGTACTTCTGAAGAAAGCTACAGAAAGCTCCTCCGTCACTTTCATCATTTTGTTGGAATGATTAGTACACTGACACAATGATTACATTTCATTGATTACATGATGTGAAGTATTTCTGGGGGAAGCTACAGAAAGCTCCTCCCTCATTTTCATTTGATTGTTGGTATGGTTACTACAAAGCAAGAAGCATAGCGTTTCATCTATATGCTATGTGAAGTACTTCTGAAGATAGCTACAGAAAGCTCCTCCGCCACTTTCATCAGTTTTTTGGAATGATTAGTACACTGACACAATCATTACATTTCATTGATTACATGATGTGAAGTATTTCTGGGGGAAGCTACAGAAAGCTACTCCCTCATTTGCATTTGATTGTTGGTATGGTTACTACTAAGCCAGAATCATAGCGTTTCATCTATATGCTATGTGAAGTATTTCTGAAGAAAGCTACAGAAAGCTCTTCCCTCACTTGCATTTGTTTGATGGTATGGTTACTACAAAGCAAGAATCATTGCATTTCATCTATTATCCTATAAGATGTACTTCAGAGAGAAGCTGCAGAAAGCTCCTCCCTTACTTGCATCTGTTTGTTGTTATAATAAGTACACGGACACAATCATTACATTACATCAATTATCTCATGTGAATTACGTCTGAGGGAAGCTACAGAAAGCTCCACCATCATTTGCATTTGTTTGTTGGTACGATTAGTAGACAGTCACAATCATTACATTTCTTTTATTACATGATGTGAAGTATTTCTCAGGGATGCTACTGAAAGCTCCTACCTCATTTGCATTTTATGTTGCTATGGTTACTACAAGACAAGAATCATGGCCTATCACCTATTACCCTATGTGAAGTATTTCTGGGAATAGCTACAGAAAGCTCCTCCCTCATTTGCGTTTGCTTGTTGGTATGGTTACTACAAACCCAGAATCATCGCATTTCATCTATTACCCTATGTGAAGTATTTCTGAGAGAAGTTGCGGAAAGATCCTCACTCACTTGCATCTGCCTGTTAGAACGATTAGTACATAGACACAATCATTACATTTCATCCATTACGTGGTGTCACGTATTTCTGGGAATACCTACAGAAAACTCCACCCTCATTTGCGTTTCTTTGTTGGTATGGTTATTACAAAGCCAGAATCATCACATTTCATTTATTACTCTATGTGATGTACTTCAGATAGAAGCTGCAGAAAGCTCCTCCTTCACTTGCATCTGTTTGTTGGTATGATTAGTACACAGACACAATCATTACATTTCATCCATTACCTGATGTGAAGTATTTCTGAGGGTAGGTACAGAAAGCCCTCCCTCATTTGCATTTGTTTTTTGGTATGGTTACTACAAAGCCAGATTCATTGCATTTAATCCATTATCCTATGTGATGTACTTAAGAGAGAAGCTGCACTAAGCTCCTCCCTCACTTGCATCTGTTTGCTGATATGATTAGTACACAGACACAACCATTACATTTTGTCCATTACCTGACGTAAATTATTACTGAGGGAAGCTGCAGAAAGCTCTTCCCTCTCTTGCATCTGTTTGTTGCTATGATTAGTGCTCAGACACAATCATTACATTTCATCCATTACCTCATGTGAAGTATTTCTGAGGGAAGCTCCAGAAAGCTCCTACCTCATTTGTGTTTGTTTGTTGGTATGGTTACAACAAAGCCAGAATCATTGCATTTCATCTATTACCCTATGTGATGTATTTTAGAGAGTAGCTGCAGAAAGCTCTACCCACACTTGCATCTGTTTGTTGGTATGGTTACAACATAGCCACAATCCTCGCATTTCATCTATTACTCTATGTGAAGTATTTCCGAGAATACCTACAGAGAGATCCTTCCACATTTGTGTTTGTTTGTTGGTAGGGTTATTACAAAGGCAGAATCATCGGGTTTCATTTTTTACCCATGTGTAATATTTCAGATAAAAGCTGCAGAAAGCTCCCCCCCCTACTTGCAACTGTTTGTTGGTAAGATTAGTACACTGACACTATCATTATATTTCATCCATCACCTGAAGTGAAGTATTACTGAGGGAAGCTACAGAAACCACCTCCCTCATTTGCGTTTGGTTGTTGGTATGGTTACTACAAAGCTAGAATCATAGCATTTCATCTATTATGCTAAGTGAAATTTTTCTGAGGAAAGCTACAGAAAGCTCCTCCCTCATTTGTATTTGCTTGTTAGTGTGGTTACTACAAAGCTAGAATCATCCCATTTCATCTATTACAAAATGTGAAGTATTTCTGAGGGGAAGCTACAGAAAGCTCCTCTCTCATTTGCGTTTGTTTGTTCGGTATGGTTACTACAAAACCAGTGTCATCGCATTTCATCTATTACCCTATGTGATGCATTTCAGAGAGAAGCTTCAGAAGGCTTCTCCCTCACTTGCATCTGTTTGTTGGTATGATTAGTACAGAGAAACTATCATTACATTTCATTTATTACATGATGTGAAGTATTTCTCAAGGAAGCTACAGAAAGCTCCTCCGTCATTTGCGTTTTTTTGATGATATGGTTATTACAAAGCCAGAATCATCGCATTTCATGTATTACCCTATGTGAAATATTTCACAGAGAAGCTGCAGAAAGCTCCACCCTCACTTGCATCTGTTTGTTGGTATGATTATTACACAGACACAGTCATTACATTTCATTCCATTACCTGATGTGAAGTATTTTGAGGAAAGCTACAAAATCTCCTCCCTCATATGTGTTTGTTTGTTGGTATGGCCAGAATCGCTGCATTAAATCCATTAGCCTATGTGATGTATTTTAGAGAGAAGCTGCAGAAAGCTCCTCCGTCACTTACATCATTTTGTTGGAATGATTAGTACACTGACACAATCATTACATTTCATTGATTACATGATGTGTAGTATTTCTGGGGGAAGCTACAGAAAGCTCCTCCCTCATTTGGATTTGATTGTTGGTATGGTTACTACAAAGCCAGGATCATAGCGTTTCATCTATTATCCTATAAGATGTACTTCAGGGAGAAGCTGCAGAAAACTCCTCCCTTACTTGCATCTGTTTGTTGTTATAATTAGTGCACGGTCACAATCATTACATTTCACCAATTACCGCATGTGAATTATTTCTGAGGGAAGCTTCAGAAAGCTCCTCCATCATTTGCGTTTGTTTGTTGTTACGATTAGTAAACAGACACAATAATTTCATTTCATTTATTACATGATGTGATGTATTTCTGGGAATTGCAACAGAAAGCTACTCCCTCATTTGCGTTTGCTTGTTGGTATGTTTACTAGAAACCCAGAATCAACACATTTCATCTATTACCTATGTGAAGTATTTCTGAGAGGAGCTGCAGAAAGATCCTCACACACTTGCATGTGCTTGTTGGTATGATTAGTACACAGACACAATCATTATATTTCATCCATTTCCTGATGTGGAGTATTTCAGAGAGAAGCTACAGAAAGCTTCCCCCTAACTTGCACGTGTTTGCAGGTATGAATAGTACACAGACATAACAATTACATTTCATCCATTATCTAACATGAATTCTTTCTGAAGGAAACTACAGAGAGCTCCTCCCTCGTTTGCCTTTGTTTGTTTTGATGATTACTACAAAGCCAGAATCATCGCATCTCATCTATTACCCTACGTGATGTTCTTCTGAGAGAAGCAGCAGAAAGCTCCTTCCTCACTTGCATCTGTTTGTTGGTATGATTAGTACACAGACACAGTCATTACATTTCATTCCATTACCTGATGTGAAGTATTTTGAGGAAAGCTACGAAATCTCCACCCTCATTTGCGTTTGTTTGTTGGTATGGCCAGAATCATTGCATTACATCCATTACCCTATGTGATGGATTTCAGAGAGAAGCCGCAGAAAGCTCTTCCGTCACTTGCATCATTTTGTTGGAATGAATAGTACACTGACACAATCATTACATTTCATTGATAACATGATGTGAAGTATTTCTGGGGGAAGCTACAGAAAGCTCCTCCCTCATTTGCATTTGATTGTTGGTATGGTTACTACAAAGCCAGAATCATAGCGTTTCATCTATATGCTATGTGAAGTATTTCTGAAGAGAGCTACAGAAAGCTCTTCCTCACTTGCATTTGTTTGTTGGTATGGTTACTACAAAGTGAGAATCATTGCATTTCATCTATTATCCTATGTGATGTACTTAAGAGAGAAGCAGCAGAAAGCTCCTTCCTCACTTGCATCTGTTTGATGATATGATTAGTACACAGAAACAACCATTACATTTTATCCATTACCTGACGTAAAGTATTACTGAGGGAAGCTGTAGAAAGCTCTTCCCTCTCTTGCATCTGTTTGTTGCTATGATTACTGCTCAGACACAATCATTACATTTCATCCATTACCTCATGTGAAGTATTTCTGAGGGAAGCTCCAGAAAGCTCCTACCTCATTTGTGTTTGTTTGTTGGTATCGTTACAACAAAGCCGGAAACATTGCATTTAATCCATTACCCTATGTGACGTATTTCAGAGAGAAGCTACAGAAAGCTTCCACCTCACTTGCACGTTTCTGCAGGTATGAATAGTACACAGACATAGCAATTACATTTCATCCATTACCTAACATGAATTCTTTCTGAAGGAAACTACAGAGAGCTCCTCCCTTATTTGCGTTTGTTTGTTTTGATGATTACTACAAAGCCAGAATCATTGCATTTCATCTATTACCCTACGTGATGTATTTTAGAGTGTAGCTGCATAAAGCTCTACCCTCACTTGCATCTGTTTGTTGGAATGGATACAACATAGCCACAATAATCGCATTTCATCTATTACCCTATGTGAAGTATTTCCGAGAATACCTACAGAAAGATCCTTCCACATTTGTGTTTGTTTGTTGGTATGGTTATTACTAAGGCAGAATCATCGAGTTTCTTTTTTACCCTATGTGTGGTATTTCAGATAAAAGCTGCGGAAACCTCCCCCACTATTTGCAACTCTTTGTTGGTATGATTAGTACACTGACACTATCATTATATTCCACCCATTACCTGATGTGGAGTATTTCTGTGGGAAGCTACAGAAAGCTCCTCCCTGATTTGCGTTTGTTTGTTGGTATGGTTACTACAAAGCAAGAATCATTGCATTTCATCCATTACACTATGTGATGTATTTCAGAGAGAAGCTGCAGGAAGCTCCTCCCTCACTTACAACCCTTTGCTGGTATGATTAGTACACAGACACAATTATCACATTTCATTTATGACATGATGTGAATTATTTCTGATGGAACCTACAGGAAGCTTCTCCCTCAATTGCGTTGTTGTTGGTATGGTTACTACAAAGCCAGAATCATCGCATTTCATCTAGTAAGCTATGTGATGTATTTCTGAGTTAAGCTGCAGAAAGCTCCTCCCTCACTTGCATCTGTTTGTTGGTATGATTATTACACAGACACAGTCATTACATTTCATTCCATCACCTGATGTGAAGTATTTTGAGGAAGCTTCAGAAGGCTTCTCCCTCACTTGCATCTGTTTGTTAGTATGATTAGTACAGAGAAACTATCATTACATTTCATTTATTACATGATGTGAAGTATTTCTCAAGGAAGCTACAGAAAGCTCCTCCCTAATTTGCATTTGTTTGTGGGTATGGTTACTACAAAGCCAGAATCATTACATTTCATCCACTTACCTGTGTGATGCATTTCAGAGAAAAGCTGCAGAACGGTCCGCTCTCACATGCATGTGTTTATTGGTGTAATTTGTACACAGACACAATCATTACATTTCATTCATTTCTCAGGGAAGCTGCTGAAAGTTCTTCCCTCACTTGCATCTGCTGTTGTTATGATTAGTACACAAACACAATCACTTCATTTCATCCATTACCGGTTGTGAAGTATTTCAGATAGAAGTTGCAGACAGATCCTCCTTCACTTGCATCTGTCTGTTGGTATGATTAGTACACAGACACAATCATTATATTTCATCCATTTCCTGATGTGGAGTATTAAATAGAGAAGCTACAGAAAGCTTCCCCCTCACTTGCACATGTTTGCAGGTATGAATAGTACACAGACATAACAATTACATTTCATCCATTACCTAATATGAATTCTTTTTGAAGGAAACTACAGAGAGCTCCTCCCTCATTTGCGTTTGTTTGTTTTGATGATTACTACAGAGCCAGAATCATTGCATTTCATCTATTACCCTATGTGATGTATTTTAGAGAGTAGCTGCAGAAGGTTCTACCCTCACTTGCATCTGTTTCATGTTATGATTAGTACACAAACACAATCACTACATTTCATCCATTACCTGATATGAAGTATTTCTGAGGGAAGCTACAGAGAGCTCCTCCCTCATTTGCGTTTGATTGTTGGTATGGTTATTACAAAGCCAGAATCATCAGATTTCACATATAAACACATGTGATGTGTTTCTGAGAATAGCTACAGAAAGCCCCTACCTCATATGCGTCAGTTTGTTGGTATGGTTATTACAAAGCCAGAAACATCGCATTTCATTTATTACACTATGTGATGTATTTCAGATAGAAGTTGCAGAAAGCTCCAACCTCACATGCATCTGTTTGTTGGTATGAGTAGTACACAGACTCAAACATTACGTTTCATTTATTACATGATGTGAAGTATTTCTGAGGGATGCTACAGAAAGCTCCTCCATAATGTGCATTTGTTTGTCGGTATGGTTACTACAAAGCCAGAATCATCACATCTCATCTATTACCCTATGTGATGTTTTTCAGAGAGAAGCAGCAGAAAGCTCCTTCCTCACTTGCTCTGTATGTTGGTATGATTAGAACACAGACAAAATCATACAAATAACTGATATCAATTACTGGATGAAATGTAGAGGGAAGCTAACGAAAGCATGTCCCTCATTTGCATTTGTTTGTTGGTATGGTTACTACAAAGCAAGAAGCATAGCGTTTCATCTATATGCTATGTGAAGTACTTCTGAAGAAAGCTACAGAAAGCTCTTCCCTCACTTGCATTTGTTTGTTGGTATGGTTACTACAAAGCGAGAATCATTGCATTTCATCTATTATCCTATAAGATGTACTTCAGAGAGAAGCTGCAGAAAGCTCCTCCTTCACTTGCATCTGTTTGTTGGTATGATTAGTACACAGACACAATCATTACATTTCATCCATTACCTGATGTGATGTATTTCTGAGGGTAGGTACAGAAAGCCCTCCTTCATTTGCATTTGTTTGTTGGTATGGTTACTACAACGCCAGAATCATTGCATTTCATCCGTTATCCTATGTGATGTACTTAAGAGAGAAGCTGAAGAAAGCTCCTCCCTCACTTGCATCTGTTTGCTGATATGATTAGTACACAGACACAACCATGACATTTTATCCATTACCTGACGTAAAGTATTACTGAGGGAAGCTCTAGAAAGCTCATCCCTCTCTTGCATCTGTTTGTTGCTATGATTAGTGCTCAGACACAATCATTACATTTCATCCATTACCTCATGTGAAATATTTCTGAGGGAAGCTCCAGAAAGCTCCTACCTCATTTGTGTTTGTTTGTTGGTATGGTTACAACAAAGGCGGAAACATTGCATTTCATCCATTACCCTATGTGACGTATTTCAGAGAGAAGCTACAGAAAGCTTCCCCCTCACTTGCACGTGTTTGCAGGTATGAATAGTACACTGACATAACAATTACATTTCATCCATTACCTAACATGAATTCTTTCTGAAGGAAACTACAGAGAGCTCCTCCCTCATTTGTGTTTGTTTGTTGGTATGGCCAGAATCGCTGCATTAAATCCATTAGCCTATGTGATGTATTTTAGAGAGAAGCTGCAGAAAGCTCCTCCCTCACTTGCATCATTTTGTTGGAATGATTAGTACACTGACACAATCATTACATTTCATTGATTACATGATGTGTAGTATTTCTGGGGGAAGCTACAGAAAGCTCCACCCTCATTTGCATTTGATTGTTGGTATGGTTACTACAAAGCCAGAATCATAACGTTTCATCTATTATCCTATAAGATGTACTTCAGGAAGAAGCTGCAGAAAGCTCCTCCCTTACTTGCATCTGTTTGTTGTTATAATTAGTGCACGGACACAATCATTACATTTCACCAATTACCGCATGTGAATTATTTCTGAGGGAAGCTTCAGAAAGCTCCTCCATCATTTGCGTTTGTTTGTTGTTACGATTAGTAAACAGACACAATAATTACATTTCATTTATTACATGATGTGAAGTATTTCTGGGAATAGCTACAGAAAGCTACTCCCTCATTTGCGTTTGCTTGTTGGTATGGTTACTACAAAGACAGAATCATCGCAATATATCTATTACCTCATCTGAGGTATTTCAGAGAGAAGCTGCAGAAAGCTCCTCCCTCACTTACATCCCTTTGCTGGTATAATTAGTACACAGACACAATAATGTCATTTCATTTATGACATGATGTGAATTATTTCTGATGGAACCAACAGGAAGCTTCTCCCTCAATTGCGTTGTTGTTGGTATGGTTACTACAAAGCCAGAATCATCGCATTTCATCTACTATGCTATGTGATTTATTTCTGAGATAAGCTGCAGAAAGCTCCTCTCTCACTTGCATCTGTTTGTTGGTATGATTAGTACACAGACACAGTCATTACATTTCATTCCATTACCTGATGTGAAGTATTTTGAGGAAAGCTACAAAATCTCCTCCCTCATTTGCGTTTGTTTGTTGGTATTGCCAGAATCATTGCATTACATCCATTAGCCTATGTGATGTATTTCAGAGAGAAGCCGCAGAAAGCTCCTCCGTCACTTGCATTATTTTGTTGGAATGATTAGTACACCGACAGAATCATTACATTTCATTGATTACATGATGTGAAGTATTTCTGGGGGAAGCTACAGAAAGCTACTCCCTCATTTGCATTTGATTGTTGGTATGGTTACTACTAAGCCAGAATCATAGCGTTTCATCTATATGCAATGTGAAGTATTTCTGAAGAAAGCTACAGAAAGCTCTTCCCTCACTTGCATTTGTTTGTTGGTATGGTTACTACAAAGCAAGAATCATTGCATTTCATCTATTATCCTATAAGATGTACTTCAGAGAGAAGCTGCAGAAAGCTCCTCGTTCACTTGCATCTGTTTGTTGGTATGATTAGTACACAGACACAATCATTACATTTCATCCTATACCTGATTTGATGTATTTCTGACGGTAGGTACAGAAAGCCCTCCTTCTCTTGCATTTGTTTGTTGGTATGGTTACTACAAAGCCAGAATCATTGCATTTCATCCGTTATCCTATGTGATGTACTTAAGAGAGAAGCTGCAGAAAGCTCCTCCCTCACTTGCATCTGTTTGATGATATGATTAGTACACAGACACAACCATTACATTTCATTGATTACATGATGTGTAGTATTTCTGGGGGAAGCTACAGAAAGCTCCTCCCTCATTTGCATTTGTTTGTCGGTATGGTTACTACAAAGCCAGAATCATCGCATTTCATCTATTAATCTATGTGATGTATTTCTGAGATAAGCTGCAGAAATCTCCTCCCTCACTTGCATCTGTTTGTTGGTATGATTATTACACAGACATAATCATTACATTTCATCCAGTACTTGATATGAGTTATTTCTGAGGGAAGCTACAGAAAGCACTTCCCTCATTTGCATTTGTTTGTTGGTATGGTTACTACAAAGACAGAATCATCGCAATTTATCTATTACCTCATCTGAGGTATTTCAGAGAGAAGCTGCAGAAAGCTCCTCCCTCACTTACAATCCTTTGCTGGTATAATTAGTACACAGACACAATAATGTCATTTCATTTATGACATGATGTGAATTATTTCAGATGGAACCTACAGGAAGCTTCTCCCTCAATTCCGTTGTTGTTGGTATGGTTACTACAAAGCCAGAATCATCGCATTTCATCTACTATGCTATGTGATTTATTTCTGAGATAAGCTGCAGAAAGCTCCTCCCTCACTTGCATCTGTTTGTTGGTATGATTAGTACACAGACACAATCATTACATTTCATTCCATTACCTGCTGTGAAGTATTTTGAGGAAAGCTACAAAATCTTCTCCCTCATTTGCGTTTTGTTGGTATGGCCAGAATCATTGCATTACATCCATTAGCCTATGTGATGTATTTCAGAGAGAAGCCGCAGAAAGCTCCTCCGTCACTTGCATCATTTTGTTGGAATGATTAGTACACAGACACAATCATTACATTTCATTGATTACATGATGTGAAGTATTTTTGGGGAAGCTACAGAAAACTCCTCCCTCATTTGCATTTGATTGTTGGTATGGTTACTACAAAGCCAGAATCATAGAGTTTCATCTATATGCAATGTGAAGTATTTCTGAAGAAAGCTACAGAAAGCTCTTCCCTCACTTGCATTTGTTTGTTGGTATGGTTACTACAAAGCCAGAATCATTTCATTTCATCCATTATCCTATGTGATGTACTTAAGAGAGAAGCTGCAGAAAGCTCCTCCCTCACTTGCATCTGTTTGACAATATTATTAGTACACAGACACAACCATCACATTTTATCCATTACCTGACGTAAAGTATTACTGAGGGAAGCTGTAGAAAGCTCTTCCCTCTCTTGCATCTGTTTGTTGCTATGATTACTGCTCAGACACAATCATTACATTTCATCCATTACCTCATGTGAAGTATTTCTGAGGGAAGCTCCAGAAAGCTCCTACCTCATTTGTGTTTGTTTGTTGGTATGGTTACAACAAAGCCGGAAACATTGCATTCATCCATTACCCTATGTGACGTATTTCAGAGAGAAGCTACAGAAAGCTTCCCCCTCACTTGCACGTGTTTGCAGGTATGAATAGTACACAGACATAACAATTACATTTCATCCATTACCTAACATGAATTCTTTCTGAAGGAAACTACAGAGAGCTCCTCCCTCATGTGCGTTTGTTTGTTTTGATCATTACTACATAGCCAGAATCATTGCATTTCATCTATTACCCTACGTGATGTATTTCAGAGTGTAGCTGCATAAAGCTCTACCCTCACTTGCATCTGTTTGTTGGAATGGATACAACATAGCCACAATCCTCGCATTTCATCTATTACCCTATGTGAAGTATTTCCGAGAAAAACACAAATGTGGAAGGATCTTTCTGTAGGTAGTTTGTTGGTATGGTTATTACAAAGGCAGAATCATCGAGTTTCTTTTTTACCCTATGTGTGGTATTTCAGATAAAAACTGCGGAATGCTCCCCCCCCCCCCCCCTATTTGCACCTCTTTGTTGGTATGATTACTACACCGACACTATCATTATATTTCATCAATTACCTGATGTGGAGTATTTCTGTGGGAAGCTACAGAAAGCTCCTCCCTGATTTGCGTTTGTTTGTTGGTATGGTTACTACAAAGCAAGAATCATTGCATTTCACCCATTACACTATGTGATGTATTTCAGAGAGAAGCTGCAGAAAGTTCCTCCCTCACTTACAACATTTTGCTGGTATGATTAGTACACAGACACAATTATGACATTTCATTTATGACATGATGTGAATTATTTCTGATGGAACCTACAGGAAGGTTCTCCCTCAATTGCGTTGTTGTTGGTATGGTTACTACAAAGCCAGAATCATCGCATTTCACCTATTAATCTATGTGATGTATTTCTGAGATAAGCTGCAGAAATCTCCTCCCTCACTTGCATCTGTTTGTTGGTATGATTATTACACAGACACAGTCATTACATTTCATTCCATTACCTGATGTGAAGTATTTTGAGGAAAGCTACAAAATCTCCTCCCTCATTTGTGTTTGTTTGTTGGTATGGCCGGAATCGTTGCATTAAATCCATTAGCCTATGTGATGTATTTTAGAGAGAAGCTGCAGAAAGATCCTCCCTCACTTGCATCATTTTGTTGGAATGATTAGTACACTGACACAATCATTACATTTCAATTATTACATGATGTGTAGTATTTCTGGGGGAAGCTACAGAAAGCTCCTCCCACATTTGCATTTGATTGTTGGTATGGTTACTACAAAGCCAGAATCATAGCATTTCATCTATTATCCTATAAGAAGTACTTCAGGGAGAAGCTGCAGAAAGCTCCTCCCTTACTTGCATCTGTTTGTTGTTATAATTAGTGCACGGACACAATCATTACATTTCGACAATTACCGCATGTGAATTATTTCTGAGGGAAGCTTCAGAAAGCTCCTCCAACGTTTGCGTTTGTTTGTTGTTACGAATAGTAAACAGACACAATAATTACATTTCATTTATTACATGATGTGAAGTATTTCTGGGAATAGCTACAGAAAGCTACTCCCTCATTTGCGTTTGCTTGTTGGTATGTTTACTAGAAACCCAGAATCAATGCATTTCATCTATTACCTATGTGAAGTATTTCTGAGAGGAGCTGCGGAAAGATCCTCACACACTTGCATCTGCTTGTTGGAATGATTAGTACACAGACACAGTCATTACATTTCATCCATTACCTGATGTGAAGTATTTTTGAGGGAAGCTACAGAAAGCTCCTCCCTCATTTGCGTTTGTTTGTTCGGTAAGGTTACTACAAAACCAGTATTATCGCATTTCATCTATTACCCTATGTGATGCATTTCAGAGAGAAGCTTCAGAAGGCTTCTCCCTCACTTGCATCTGTTTGTTGGTATGATTAGTACACAGACACAATCATTATATTTCATCCATTTCCTGATGTGGAGTATTTCAGAGAGAAGCTACAGAAAGCTTCCCCCTCACTTGCGCGTGTTTGCAGGTATGAATAGTACACAGACATAACAATTACATTTCATCCATTATCTAACATGAATTCTTTCTGAAGAAAGCTACAGAGAGCTCCTCCCTCATTTGCGTTTGTTTGTTTTGATGATTACTACAAAGCCAGAATCGTTGAATTTCATCTATTACCCTATGAGATGTATTTTAGAGAGTAGCTGCAGAAAGCTCTACCCTCACTTGCATCTGTTCCATGTTATGATTAGTACACAAACACAATCACTACATTTCATCCATTACCTGATATGAAGTATTTCTGAGGGATGCTACAGAAAGCTCCTCCATAATTTGCATTTGTTTGTCGGTATGGTTACTACAAAGCCAGAATCATCGCATCTCATCTATTACCCTACGTGATGTTCTTCCGAGAGAAGCAGCAGAAAGCTCCTTCCTCACTTGCTCTGTATGGTGGTATGATTAGAACACAGACACAATCATTACATTTCATTGAGGAATTGATATGAGTTATTTCTGAGGGAAGCTACAGAAAGCACGTCCCTCATTTGCATTTCTTTGTTATTATGGTTACTACAAAGCCAGAATCATCGCAATTTATCTATTACCTCATCTGAGGTATTTCAGAGAGAACCTGCAGAAAGCTCCTCCCTCACTTACATCCCTTTGCTGGTATAATTAGTACACAGATACAATAATGTCATTTCATTTATGACATGATGTGAATTATTTCTGATGAAACCTACAGGAAGCTTCTCCCTCAATTGCGTTGTTGTTGGTATGGTTACTACAAAGCCAGAATCATCGCATTTCATCTACTATGCTATGTGATTTATTTCTGAGATAAGCTGCAGAAAGCACCTCCCTCACTTGCATCTGTTTGTTGGTATGATTAGCACACAGACACAGTCATTACATTTCATTCCATTACCTGATGTGAAGTATTTTGAGGAAAGCTACAAAATCTCCTCCATCATTTGCGTTTGTTTGTTGGTATGGCCAGAATCATTGCATTACATCCATTAGCCTATGTGATGTATTTCAGAGAGAAGCCGCAGAATGCTCCTCCGTCACTTGCATCATTTTGTTGGAATGATTAGTACACCGACACAATCATTACATTTCATTGATTACATGATGTGAAGTATTTCTGGGGGAAGCTACAGAAAGCTCCTCCCTCATTTGTGTTTGATTGTTGGTATGGTTACTACAAAGCCAGAATCATAGCGTTTCATCTATATGCTATGTGAAGTATTTCTGAAGAAAGCTACAGAAAGCTCTTACCTCACTTGCATTTGTTTGTTGGTATGGTAACTACAAAACGAGAATCATTGCATTTCATCTATTATCCTATAAGATGTACTTCAGAGAGAAGCTGCAGAAAGCTCCTCCCTTACTTGCATCTGTTTGTTGTTATAATAAGTACACGGACACAATCATTACATTACATCAATTATCTCATGTGAATTACGTCTGAGGGAAGCTACAGAAAGCTCCACCATCATTTGCGTTTGTTTGTTGGTACGATTAGTACACAGTCACAATCATTACATTTCTTTTATTACATGATGTGAAGTATTTCTGAGGGAAGCTACTGAAAGCTCCTACCTCATTTGCATTTTATGTTGCTATGGTTACTACAAGACAAGAATCATCACCTATCACCTATTACCCTATGTGAAGTATTTCTGGGAATAGCTACAGAAAGCTCCTCCCTCATTTGCGTTTGCTTGTTGGTATGGTTACTACAAACCCAGAATCATCGCATTTCATCTATTACCCTATGTGAAGTATTTCTGAGAGAAGTTGCGGAAAGATCCTCACTCACTTGCATCTGCCTGTTAGAACGATTAGTACATAGACACAATCATTACATTTCATCCATTACGTGGTGTCACGTATTTCTGGGAATACCTACAGAAAACTCCACCCTCATTTGCGTTTCTTTGTTGGTATGGTTATTACAAAGCCAGAATCATCACATTTCATTTATTACACTATGTGATGTACTTCAGATAGAAGCTGCAGAAAGCTCCTCCTTCACTTGCATCTGTTTGTTGGTATGATTAGTACACAGACACAATCATTACATTTCATCCATTACCTGATGTGAAGTATTTCTGAGGGTAGGTACAGAAAGCCCTCCCTCATTTGCATTTGTTTTTTGGTATGGTTACTACAAAGCCAGATTCATTGCATTTAATCCATTGTCCTATGTGATGTACTTAAGAGAGAAGCTGCACTAAGCTCCTCCCTCACTTGCATCTGTTTGCTGATATGATTAGTGCTCAGACACAATCATTACATTTCATCCATTACCTCATGTGAAGTATTTCTGAGGGAAGCTCCAGAAAGCTCCTACCTCATTTGTGTTTGTTTGTTGGTATGGTTACAACAAAGCCAGAATCATTGCATTTCATCTATTACCCTATGTGATGTATTTTAGAGAGTAGCTGCAGAAAGCTCTACCCACACTTGCATCTGTTTGTTGGTATGGTTACAACATAGCCACAATCCTCGCATTTCATCTATTACTCTATGTGAAATATTTCCGAGAATACCTACAGAGAGATCCTTCCACATTTGTGTTTGTTTGTTGGTAGGGTTATTACAAAGGCAGAATCATCGGGTTTCATTTTTTACCCATGTGTAATATTTCAGATAAAAGCTGCAGAAAGCTCCCCCCCTACTTGCAACTGTTTGTTGGTAAGATTAGTACACTGACACTATCATTATATTTCATCCATCACCTGAAGTGAAGTATTACTGAGGGAAGCTACAGAAACCACCTCCCTCATTTGCGTTTGGTTGTTGGTATGGTTACTACAAAGCCAGAATCATAGCATTTCATCTATTATGCTAAGTGAAATTTTTCTGAGGAAAGCTACAGAAAGCTCCTCCCTCATTTGTATTTGCTTGTTAGTGTGGTTACTACAAAGCTAGAATCATCCCATTTCATCTATTACAAAATGTGAAGTATTTCTGAGGGGAAGCTACAGAAAGCTCCTCTCTCATTTGCGTTTGTTTGTTCGGTATGGTTACTACAAAACCAGTGTCATCGCATTTCATCTATTACCCTATGTGATGCATTTCAGAGAGAAGCTTCAGAAGGCTTCTCCCTCACTTGCATCTGTTTGTTGGTATGATTAGTACAGAGAAACTATCATTACATTTCATTTATTACATGGTGTGAAGTATTTCTCAAGGAAGCTACAGAAAGCTCCTCCGTCATTTGCGTTTGATTGATGATATGGTTATTACAAAGCCAGAATCATCGCATTTCATTTATTACCCTATGTGAAATATTTCACAGAGAAGCTGCAGAAAGCTCCTCCCTCACTTGCATCTGTTTGTTGGTATGGTTACTAAAAAGGCAGAATCATCGCATTTAATCCATTACCGTATGTGAAGTATTTCCGAGAATACCTACAGAAAGATCCTTCCATATTTGTGTTTGTTTGTTGGTATGATCAGTACACAGACACAATCAATATATTTCATTGATTACATGATGTGAAGTATTTCTAGGGTAGCTACAGAAAGATAATCCCAATTTTGCATTTGTTTGTCGGAATGGTTACTACAATGCCAGAATCATTGCATTTCATCCATTACACTAAGTGATGTATTTCAGAGAGAAGCTGCAGAAACATTCTCCCTCACTTGCGTCTGTTTGTTGGTACGATTAGTACACAGACACAATCATTAAATTTTATCCATTACCTGGTGTCATGTATTTCTGGGAATAGCTACAGAAAACTTCACCCTCATTTGCTTTTGTTTGTTGGTTGGGTTACTACAAATCCAGAATCATAGCATTTCATTTACCATGCTATGTGAAATATTTCTGAGGAAAGCTACAGTAGCTCCTCCCTCAGTTGCGTTTGTTTGATGGTATGGCTACTACAAAGCCAGAATCATAGCAATTTATCTATAACCTCGTCTGAAGTATTTCAGAGAGAAGCTGCAGAAAGTTCCTCCCTCACTTGCACCTGTTTCTTGGTATAATTAGTACACAGACAGAATTATTACATTTCATTCTTTACCTGATGTCTTGTATTTCTGAGGGAAGCTACAGAAAGCCCCTCCGTCATTTGCAATTTATGTTGCTATGGTTACTACAAGGCAAGAATCATCGCATTTCATCTATTACCCTTTGTGATGTATTTCAGAAAAAACTGCAGAAAGCTCCTCTCTCACTTGCATCCATTTGTTGTTATGATTAGTACACAGACAAAATCATTACATTTCATCCATTACCTGATGTGTAATGTTTCTGAGGGAAGCTACAGAAAGCTCCTTACTCATGTGCGTTTGTTTGCCGGTATGGTTACTAGAAAGCCAGAATCATCGCATTTCATCCAATACCCTATGTGAAGTATTTCTGATAGAAGCTGCAGAAAGCTCCTCCCTCACTTGCATGTGTTTGTTGGAATGATTAGTACACTGACACTATCATTACATTTCATTGATTACATGATGTGAAGTATCTCTGGGGGAAGCTACAGAAAGCTCCTCCCTCATTTGCGTTTGATTGTTGGTATGGTTACTACAATGCCAGAATCATAGCATTTCATCTATTATGCTATGTGAAGTATTCCTGAGGAAAGCTACAGAAAGCTCTTCCCTCACTTGCATCTGTTTATGGTATGATTTGTACACAGACAAAATCATTACATTTCATCCTTTACCTGGTGTCATGTATTTCGGGGAATAGTTACAGAAAACTCCACCCTCATTTGCGTTTGTTTGTTGGTATGGTTACTAGAAAGCCAGAATCATCACATTTCATCCAATAGCCTATGTGAAGTATTTCTGATAGAAGCTGCAGAAAGCTCTTGCATCTGTTTGTTGGAATGATTAGTACACTTACACAATCATTACGTTTCATTGATTACATGATGTGAAGTATTTCTGGGGGAAGCTACAGAAAGCTCTTCCCTCATGTGTGTTTGTTTGTTGGTATGGTTACTACAAAGCCAGAATCTTTGCATTTCCTCTATTACCCATTGTACTGTATTTCAGAGAGAAGCTGCAGAAAGCTCCAAACTCACTTGCATCTGTTTGTTGGTATGATTAGTACACAGACACTGTCATTACATTTCATCCATTACCTGATGTGAAGTATTTCCAAGGGAAGCTACAAAATGCTCCTCCCTGATTTGCCTTTGTTTGTTGGTATGGCCAGAATCATTGCATTTCATCCATTACCCTATGTGATGTATTTCTGAGAGAAGCTGCAGAAAGCTCCACCCACACTTGCATCTGTTTGTTAGAATGATTAGTACAGAGACACAATTATTACATTTCATCCATTACCTGAAGTGGAGGATTTCTGAGGGAAGCTACAGAAAGCTCCTCACACTTTTGCATTGGTTTGTTGGTATGAATAGTACACAGACTCAACCATTTCATTTCTTCCATTAAATGATGTGGAGTATTTTTGAGAGATGCTGCAGAAAGCTCGTCCCTCATTTACGTTTGTTTGTTGGTATGGTTACTATAAAGCCAGAATCATTCATTTAAACCATTATCCTATGTAATGAGTTTCAGAGAGAATCTGCAGAAAGCTCCTCCCTCACTTGCAACTGTTTATGTTATGATTAGTACACAGACACAATCATTACATTTCATCCATTACCGGATGTGAAGTGTTTCTGAGTGAAGCTGCAGAAAGCTCTTCCCTCACTTGCATCTGCTGTTGTTATGATTAGTACACAAACACAATCACTACATTTCATCCATTACCGGTTGTGAAGTATTTCAGATCGAAGTTGCAGACAGCTCCTCCATCACTTGCATCTGTTTGTATGTATGTTTAGTAAACAGACACAATCATCACATTTCATCCATTACCTGATGTGAAGTATTTCTGAGGGAATCTACAGAAAGCTCCTCATTCATTTGCATTTGTTTGTTGGAATGGTTACTACAAAGCCACAATCATTGCATTTCATCCATTACCCTATGTGACGTATTTCCGAGAGAAGCTGCAGAAAGGTCCTCCCTCACATGCATGTGTTTATAGGTGTGATTGGTACACAGACACAATCATTACATTTAATTTATGACATGATGTGAAGTATTTCTGAGGGGAGCTACAGAAAGCCCCTCCTTCATTTGCTTTTTTTGTTGGTATGGTTACTAGAAAGCAAGAATCAATGCATTTCATCAATTACCCTAAGTGATGTATTTCAGAGAGAAGTTGCAGAAAGCTTCTCCCTCACTTGCATCTTTTTGTTGTTATGGTTAGTATACAGCCACAATCATTACATTTTATCCATTACCTGCTGTGAAGTATTTATAAGAAAAGCTACAGAAAGCTACTCCCTCATTTGCATTTATTTGTTGGTGTGGTTACTACAAAGCCAGAATCATCCCATATCATTTATTTCCCTATGTGATGTATTTCAGAAAGAAGCTGCAGAAGCTCCTCCCTCACTTGCATCTGTTTGTTGGTATGATTAGTACACAGACACAATCCTTACATTTCATTTGTTATATGATGTGAAGTATTTCTGAGGGAAGCTAGAGAAAGCTCCTCCCACATTTGCTTTTTTTGTTGGTATGGTTACTACAAAGCAAGAATCAATGCATTTCATCTATTACCCTATGTGAAACATTTCTCGGAATAGTTACAGAAAGCTCCTCCCTCATTTGCGTTTGTCTGTTGGTGTGGTTACTACAAAGCCAGAATCATCGCCTTTCATTTATTTCCTCATGTGATGTATTTAAGTGAGAAGCTGCAGGAAGCTCCTCCCTCACTTGTATCTGTTTGTTGTTATGATTAGTACACAGACACAATCATTACTTTTCATCAATTACCTGATGTGAAGTATTTCTGAGGGAAGCTACAGAAAGCTCCTCCCTCATTTGCGTTTGTTTTTTGGTATGGTTCCTACTAAGCCCAAAACATCGCAATTCGTCTATTACCCTATTTGAAGTATTTCTGAGAGCAGCTGTAGAATTCTCCTCCCTCACTTGCATCTGTTTGTTGGTGTGATTAGTACACAGACACAAGCATTACATTTCATCCATTACCTGATGTGAAGTATTTATGATAGAAGCTACAAAAAGTGGCTCCCTCATTCGCGTCTCTTTGTTGGTATGGTTTCTATAAAGCCAGAATAATCGCATTTCAGCCATTACCCTATGTGATGTATTTCGGAGATATGCTGCAGAAAGTTCCACCATCATTTGGGTCTGTTTCTGGGTATAACTACTACACAGACAGTGTCATCGCATTTCACCCATAACCCTATGTGAAGCATTTCAAAGAGAAGCTGCAGAAAGCTCCTCCGTCGTAGATGTCTATTTGTTGGTAAGGTTACTACAGAGTGAGAATCAATGCATTTCATCCACTACCCTATGTGAAGTATTTCTGAAAGAAGGTGCAGAAAGCTCCTCTCTCATCTGGGACTGTTTGTTGGTATGATTACTATATAGACAGAGTCATTACATTTAATCCATTATCTAATGTGAATTATTTCTGAGTGACGGATTGATGGATGGATGGATATGCTGTTATGGGTGCTAAACAGTGTAGTCTTTATTGCCTGAAAGGAAACAACTATGGACAAGTGTCACTAAATTGTAGCATGTGCAAAAATAGAACTAAAATTAAAAATTATAGTCTATATAGGCAGTTTGCCCATCTACAGTAGCAAAGTGGAAAGCAGCACATAAAGAGTATACCTGCAAAAGAATGTGGGGGAAGGAGTAAAATGAAACACATAGGACATGTTTGGAACTGGCCTATTACAAGAATAAGAGGAAGTGGTAAGCCACTCGGCAACACACTAAAAATTCCAACCTGAAATATTAGGCTGAAGCCCAGAAACATGACAGTACTTTAAAACTTTGACAGTCGGCTCGTCATCAGCTAAAATCGAGGCAGATCCCCACTTATATTAACTTCTGCCCTGACAGAACTATATAAATCACACCCAACTAAAATGTGGCGTGCAGTGATTTGTACGTGATAGGCATCACACAGTGGGGGTTTCTCTTGCCGTAGTAAGAAGGCACGCATAAGAGGACAGTGCCTTATGCGAAGACGTGTAAGGGTCACTTCATCATGCCTAGGTGACCGGCAGGAAGAACACCATGGCTTGATGGTGGGTTTCACCAACCGCAGCTTGTTTTCCCTCACCGCAAGCCATTCCTCCTCTCACAATCGTATATACTTGTGCTGCAGCACAAAACGACACCTTGCAAAGGTATAGAACATTGTGTCACCTCCGGTAATCTGCCGGTGTCCTTGGTTGCTCTATTAGCTTGTTCATTTCCACGTATGGCCACATGCCCTGGCACCCAGCAAAAGGATACTTGCTGGCCCTGTCGTTGGAGGATGTACAGTTGGTCGTAAATCATTGTTCCAGCTTCTCTGCTGGGTACAATTTCTGCAGTGACTGTAATGCACTCAGTGAGTCAGAGCAAATTAGAAAGTGTTCGCCCTGAGGAAACCGTATCTTCTCCAAAGTCTTCAGGATCATGTGAATTTCTGTGGAAAAAACAGTGTATTTCTGGGGAAGGTGAATCCTGATGACACATTCGGGGAACACTACTGAGCAGCCAAGAAAATCCCCCTGTTGGAATCCATCAGTGTAGACTACTGTAAAATCGTGATGCCTGTCTAAAATGTTAAAAAACAAAGATTTGAAAGGAAAATCTGATGTCCTGTCTTTCTTAAAATTTGCCAAATCTAAAATCAGTGTGGGCCTCTGGAGGAGCCATTGTGGATATCTGCTCCAACCTTGATGTGAAACATTAAAACCGGCCACACCCATCTCTAAAATGCAATCCTTTGCACGAACCCCATAGGGCCTTGTTGCTTGTTGCCAGTTGCGAAAAAGCCTTTCCAATGGAGGCCAAGCTACACTGTGGTATGCAGGTGTGGTTGGTGTGGATAATGTTTGATAGGCGTGGCGCACCATTAGTAGATGCTGCCGGAGGTGAAGTGGCGTTTCACCTGCCTCTGCACAGAGGCTCGGTATGGGGCTCGTTCTGTACATTCCAGTGGCCATCCGAATCCCTTCATGGTGCAGCACGTCCAGCAGCTTCAAATAAGTGGGTCTTGCAGACCCATACACCATGCATCCATAATCAAGCCAGGACTGCACAAAGGCTCTGTAAAACCAGAGCAGACAAGTCTGTCAGCTCCCCACGCGTGGTGACTAAGACATTTTAAAATAGACAGCACCTTAAGAGACCGTTTTTTCAGTTCCTTAACAAGTGTTAGGTACGTAAGCTTAGAATCAAAACTGCGGCCGAGAAACATCACCGTTTCTTTAAAATTCAGAACAGTGTCCGTCATCCTCAACTCGGGCAAGTCAAGAATGGAACGAGAATGGTTAAAAAGAACACACACTGACTTATCAGTTGAAAACTTAAAACCACTCTTCTGTGCCCATTCATCCAAATGTCGCAGAGTGAGTTGCAACTGACAGGTCATCGTTGGAAGGCTTGAAGAAGAGCAAAATACAGAGAAATCGTCCACAAACAAGGAACACTGCACAGGATTTTTCATGACAAAATATTCCCAACAGGTGATGCTGGCTCAGGAAAGCCTGTTGTATAGCTGCCTCCAGGAGGGCCAGGTTATCAACGGTGGAGCGATACCTCCTCAACCCACACTGAAAGCGACTAAGGAGTTGTCTGGATTCTAACATCCAGACAAGGCGGCGGTTAACCATTTGCTCCAAGTTCTTTCCCATGCAGATAGTGAGGGCAACACTATGGAAACAACCCGGGCACATGCGGTCTTTCCCAGTTTTTAAAAGAGGAATTAAAATCGCTTCATGCCACAAGTCAGGGAAGTGACCGGACATACAAACAAGATTAAAAAGTCGGAGAAGGATTTCCTTATTTCTTCCTGTGAGGTGCTGCAGCAAGCTCTAGTGGATTCTATATTGACCAGGGGATGTATCATGAGCCCCACACAATGCAGAATCCAGTTCCCACATGGAAAAAGGGCAGTTGTACTCTTCTGTATGGGGTAAGCGGAAGCCAAATCTGCTCCTCTCGGCAGCCACTCTGTGGGGCTGGAAAGCTGGATTCTGACTGTCGGTTGCAGTAATAGCTGCAAAATGAGCCGCCATAGACTAGGCAATATCTTTTGAGGTCGTTTGGAGAGTACCATTCCACATTATAGCAGCCATAGGACACCTTCCACCTCTCCCAGAAATCCTCCTGATGGTCTCCCATACAATGGAACTTTGTGTAGAATCATTAATGGTGTTAAGGAACTGCTCTCACAACCGCTTCTTGCTCTCTTGTATAATCCGATGACACTTTGCCCACGCCACCCGAAAGGCAGCAGGGTTCCCTACAGTTGGCCGGCATTTGAACCTATGCAGAGCTGCCCGCCTAGCCCTGATTGCACAACGGCATTCTTCGCTCTACCAAGGGACAGGCTGCCACTTCGGTTGTCCCATGGACTGTAGGATGGACGCTTCACTGGCGCAGTGGATCACTTCAGTAATATGATCCACCCATTCCTTGACACTGACCCGATGTTCAAACTGGGCGAGTTGACTATACCGTGCCCAGTTGGCTCTACCAAGCACCCATCAAGGCGGTTTCCTTTCCGGTTCCACTGCATGTGGCAGGTGAATCCGGATGGGGAAGTGATCGCTGCCATGTAAGTCATCAACCACTTCCCATGCAGCAGTGTGGGCGATCGCTGGAGAGCAAAGTGATAGATCAATGGCAGAGAACGACCCAGTTGCAAAGCAAAAATGCGTGCTGTGACCTTTATTTAGCAAATTGTCACTGGTAGACAGAAGAAGCCTCTCGATTGCTCTACCCCTGGGCAAGTACTCACAGAGCCCCAAAGCATACTGTGTGCATTAAAATCACCACAGAGGATGAAGGGGTGGGGGAGCTGTGTAAGAAGATCACTGAGAGCCTGTTCGTCGAGCACGTCATGTGGGGGCAGGTAAAGCGAACACAGTGTTAGCATATGACGCACATTTACTAATATTGCAACTGCCTGTAAATCCGTCATGAGGGAGAGAGGCGAGGTGTGGTAGTCGGTGTTGATGAAGATACCTACTCCTCCTCGAGCTCTCTGTCCAATCAGGTAGTCCTTTTTGTGGAGAACATAACCACGTAGCTCAGAGGTGTACGTTTCACTGAAATTTGTCTCTTGCAGACCTACACACATAGGTCTATCCTGAATCAATAGATGTAGTTCCTTCACATGTGTCCTGAACCCTTGCAGTATGGGACCCATCACGGTGGTTTTATTTTCTGCCTCTCTTTCTGCCGAGGTGGGGACACTGCAGCAGGTGGAGGCTCAGCCATGGAGTCTGAGAATATAGGGCAATCATATCGCCCCATCAGCTCGGGGGAAGGGTCTGATGAAGTGTCTAGTGAGACCACATTGACATGACCCGAGGGTTAACCAGCCGATTTAATCTGTAGGTGCTGCTTCACATGTGCTTTCCTTTGTTTAGAGGGCTCTGCTGGAACCGAAGCTGGGGTGTTTATGACCATGCTGGGCTTTGGAACACCCTCAGCAATCGGAGATGCCTGGGGCTCTTCAATGTTAGCTACTGAAACTTTCTCTGCTGTTCTAGGAGGGCCTACAGGCTCTGATACACTTGCTGCCTTGCAAGTGCTCTGACATGTGCAGGTGTTCTTGACAACACTAACAACCTCCGTCTGTGTAGATGCATCGACCTTTGGAGGCGGCTTCTGAACAATGGAAGCAAAAGATGTAACAAATGTTGGGGGGCTACATGAACTTGAAGATCTTTTTTGGCTTCACTGTAGGGGATACGCTTAGTTGTTTTTATTTCTTGTATTCTACATTCCTCTAGGAACATTCCACAGTCCTTACTCCAAAAGGGTGGCTTTCAGAACAGTTTATACATCTGACAGGCGACGAACAGTCAATTCTGTCATGGGCAGCCTTACTACAGTTGCCACACATCGCTTCTCCTTTACACCCTAGAGTTGTATGCCCAAAACGCTGTCACTTAAAACAGCGCATTGGGTTTGGGACATATGATCTGACGTTTAGTTGAAGAACTCCTGCCTTGACGTGTTCTGGCAGTTTGGGGGTATTGAAAGTAAGAATGAAGGAGTCAAATTTCACCAGGTTCCCACCCACCTTTTTCATGATGTTCTGAACGTCAACCATTCCCTCCTGAGCCCACACACTCTTTAATTCTTCTACAGGAGTATCAACGAGATCCCTACAGGTAATAACACCCTTACTGGAGTTCAGGGTGCTGTGAAGCTCTGTATCGATAGTATATTCGCCCAAGCTTTTAGCTGTTTGAAGGTTAACTGCTTGCTGAGAAGCTGATGTTTCAACAAGCAGTGTCCCATTCCGTAAACGCTTCACTGATTTTAAAGTTTCAGCTATTCCTTGTAGACCCTTTTAAATATAGAATGGCGAAACCTTTTCAAAGAAACCCTCTGTCCTTTTTATTATTAAAAACACATTTTGGTTGTCAGTATGTGCTCTGTTACTCTGAACTGCTGTACGTTTGCTGACGCCTGAGTCAGGAGGACTGACTAACCTAGCCCTCTTGTTTGATTGGGTGGAAGTGCCTACCAGCGGTCCATCCATCCCACTGGCCATCGAAAAATTAGGAGGAGGAAACGAGGAAGAATTCGTGGTATCCATGGTCATCCCACAAGCAGCTAGGGAAACTTATGTCCATCCAGACAGAGCCCTGCATGTCTGGATAAGCCTTGTACAACTGAGGTGTGGCAGGTTCCCCAGAGGTTGCCCGCTAGCAACTGTTCCATCTCAACAGCCATGCAGCTTATTGGCACACAGCACACCTTAAGATTGCCTGGATCGCGAGGATGGTATATACCTCTATAAAAAAACCTTCAATCAAGCCAAAATCCCCAGTCCCTAAGACACACAACGTTCATCTGTTACTCACACGGTAGTCGCTGAAACATGCACAGAGCTTACGGTATCAGCAGACTGGTGGCGCACACCAGTCCACAGCTCGAGGAACCCGGGTTTGCATAGCCCGTACCCAGCAAATGAATGCTGAGCCCCCTGAGGGATGACGAAAGGCGTCGGAGAGGATAGAACCCGCACGTACCCTGAACTGTTGATCCATTAAAAAGGCATGAATAAAAAGAGGGTGGCGACCGTAAAGGCCCCATGTATGCATGGGTCGGATAATGCTCGCTCTCCAACAGGTGTCGTAAGCCTTCTCCAAATCAAAGAACACATCCAGGGTTGGGCGCTTCTGCAAGAAGTTATTCATAATGAAGCTCGACAAGGTAACCAGATGGTCAACAGCAGAGCGGCGCCTATGAGTGTGTGACGTTTACGGGCGCTAAACAGTGTGGTCATCAGCGCCCATGCGCATAAAAACAGAAAGACATGTGGTAAAGGGACTAAGACGAACAGCGAACAAGGAGAATTTCTAAAAGATGCAGATCTGATGCAGTTCCAAATCCCCACATATGGAGGCAAAACAAAAGGACAAGGAACACACTAAAAAAGGAAAGGAAACACAAGGAAAAGAGAACAGAAACCGAAGGGAAACAAGGACGTAATCCTGACTGGCGGACCTGTTACCTAAACCCTGGGTGAGCCAGTCACCCAGCAGCACATTAAAACCCTCTCCCTAAAATCCGAGGCAACAAATTGGACAGGACACAAAACCATAAGACCTTAACTACAGTCATTGCATCGTCTTGCAAAACAGAGGGCAAATCTGGTGGCCAAGAAACCATCACAGTCTGGTCAGAGAATAAAAGACAGTCATGTAAAATGTGGTGGACAGTAATCTGGACGCCACAAACACTGTATATTGGGGGGTCCTCCCGCAGGAGTAAAAAACCATGCGTTAAGGGACTGTGCCCAATGCGGAGGCGAGTGAGGAGAACCTCATTCCGCCTGCATCACTGGTAGGACGTACGCCATGGTCGCATAGTGGCCTTGACCAGAGGCAGCTTATTGTCACCAACTGCCAGCCACTCCTCTTCCCATTGATGCATAACACGGAAACGAAAAGGGAGGTAACAGCATGGAGGGGGATGGCACATTCAACAACTTGAGGGAGGGAACATTCATCTTTGGCAGCCACATCCGCCAGTTCGTTTCCCCTAATACCCACGTGCCCCGGCACCCAGCCGAAAGAAACCTCCTTCCCCTGCTGTTGCAGGTGGAGTAGGGCATCATGGATGTTCTGGATGTCCATATCCGCTGGGTACAAGTGTTGGTCTGAAGGGCACTCAGGGAGTCAGAACAAATGAGGAACTTAAGACTGGGAACACATCTCATCTGCTCCAATGCCCGCAAGATCGCAAACAATTCGGCATCGAGGATGGTAAACGCCGCAGAAAGCCATAACTTGACGACTCGGTCAGGGAAAACAACAGCACAACCAACAGAGTCCCCCTGTTTGGCTCAAAATGTTTCAAATGGCTCTGAGCATCTTGGGACTCAACTGCTGTGGTCATCAGTCCCCTAGAACTTAGAACTACTTAAACCTAACTAACCTAAGGACATCACGCACATGCATGCCTGAGGCAGGATTCGAACTTGCGACCGTAGCAGTCGCACGGTTCCGGACTGCATGAATAGAACCGCGAGACCACTGCGGCCAGCCAGTCCCCCTGTTTAGAGCCATCCATAAATATTGGTACATGGTCGGGATGCTGGTGTAAAGTATTGGAAAATAAGGAGGTAAAAACAAACGCCGCAGGAGTGCAGCTCCTCCTGTACTCCGACGAATCTAAATGGACGCTGGGCCTGTGGAGCAACCAGGGAGGCAGGCGCCTACGAAATCCACATTGTACATTGCTAAGCAGGCATTGAGATTCGAGCAGCCAAACCAAACGAAGGTTAACCATTTGTTCCATCACCTTACTGACACAGCTGGTAAGGGAAGCTGGTCTATAACTGGAAGGCATGTGCTTGTCCCCGGCTTAGGAATCGGGACAACAATAGATTTGCGAACGCATGTGGGAACATGACCCTCAATCCAGATGCGATTGTAAGTTCGAAGAAGAAAACCTTTACCCAGAGGAGGAAGGTTCTTCAGCATCTGAATATGAATAGAATCAGGCCCTGGAGTGGAGGACCGTGACTGGGCAAGCGCATTTTCGAGTTCCTGCATGGTGAATAGAGCATTATAACTTTTACGATTAGAGGAGAGGAAGCTAGGTGACGTAGCCACGTCTGCCTGTTTTCGCGGGAGGAAGGCAGGGTGGTAATGAGTGGAGCTCGAAACCTCTGCGAAAAAGTATCCGAAGGCATTGGAGACCTCCTCAAGGGCCACAAGGATGTCATTCGCTACCGTCAAGCCAGAAAGTGGTGAGTGGACCTTAGTGCCAGATAGCCGGCGCAGGCTACCCCAGGCAACAGAAGGAGTAAAACTGTATAAGGAGCTTGTGAAAGCAGCCCAGCTGGCTTTCTTGCTTTTATTAATAACATGACGACACTACACATGTAATCGTTTATAATTAATACAATTCGCCGTCGTATGGTTGCGTATAAAGTTGCGTAAAGCACGTTGACGAGCATGTATAGCGTCTCTACATGCTGCGATCCACCAGGGGACCAGTACGCAATGTGGAGAAGAGGTAGTATGAGGGATAGAATATTCAGCAGCAGTGAGAATGACTTCCATGAGGTGTGTTACCTGACTATCGCAGCTTGCGAAATTTTGATCCCGATAAGTCGTCCGGAACAGAAGAGCCCCCAGTCTGCTTTGGAGATGTGCCAACTAGTTGAGCATGGAGATGGGGTATGATGCAGGAGATGGATAACACAAGGGAAGTGGTCACTCAAATACATATCAGAAAGTGCGTATCACTCAAATTGGCTTGCAAGTTGGGTAGTATATATAGAGAGGTATAAATGGGAATAGTGGTGAGTTGTGTCTGAAAGAAAAATAGGGGAGCCAGAATTGAGGTAGACAAGATTGAGGTGGTTGAAAGGGTCTGTGAACAGGGAGCCTCTCAGGTAGTATGCTGGGGAGCCACAAAGGGGATGGTGGGCATTGAAGTCTCCAGTCAACAAAAATGGTGCAGGTAGCTGAGCAATAATTTGCATCATGCCTGCCCTAGTAATGGCAGACAACGATGGAGTGTAAATGGTACAGATGGAAAATCTAAAAGTGGGGAGAATAATTTGGACGGCAACCACCTGCACGTCGGTGATGGGATCGTAGAAGATATCATCCCGTACTAGCAACATAACCCCTTCATAAGCCGGACTACTTGCCTCAGGTGGTAGGTCAAAACACACAGAGGAATAGTGTGCCAAGTCAATTTGATCACATGGGCATAGCTTCATTTCCTGGAGGGCTACGACAAGTGGAGAGTGCAAGTGTAGCAGCAACTTTAAGTCCTCTCGGTTTCAACAAATGCCGTGAATATTCAAATGAAGAAGTGCCATTGTGAGAAGAAAAAGAAAAAGGAGAAGCAAGAAGGGGTCACCTGGAAGGCCGCTGAGGGCCTGGCTTCGAGCGAGCACTGCCACCACTATCAATAGGCAGACAGTCATCATCCATTGCTTCAATAGGTCCATCAGCCATCTTGTTAAGAAGGCCGGGAGTGGGAGTTTCTTCCGCCGGTGAACGGAAAGATGATCGGCTACCAGCAGTGCGGCCAGGCCAAATGGATGACGGCCTGGGGCAGCAACTGCTGGGTGGCACAGGAAAAGAAATGCGCCATGGCAGAGAAGGAGAACTTTGCTTCCTATGAGCCTTCTTGGAAGGTCGTTTAGTTTAAGTACTGGCCGATGGCTGGGAGTTTGAAGTATGTAGAAAGTCTGCATGGGAGAGTTACTTCTTGAAGGCCTGTGCCTGTAACTTCTGGGTATTAGTGTTGGCAGAAGTTGATGAAGGTGCTTGTGTCTTAGGGGTGATGGGAGGAAGAGGAGACGCTCACTGGGTGATCTTAACACTGGCCGAATGGACGACCATAGGGCTAAAGGTCAGATCGCATGTCTGCATCAACACCTACCTGGTAGTCCGAGGAGAGTCGAGGACAGTACTGTATTTCCCCACTGGGAGCAGCGTGGGCTTCCTACTAGCAAAAAGCTTGAGAGCAGCCGAGGTGGACACTTTCTCTTTGACCCAAATTTCCTGTATACAGCATTCATCCTTGTAGATGGGGCAGTCGCGGGAGGACACTGCATGGTCACCCTGAGAGTTCATGCAATGAGGAGGTGGAGGTGGACAGTCACCCTCATGGGCATCCCTGCCACAGGTGATGCATTTAGCCACATTAGAACAAGAATGGGAGGTGTGATTAAAACTCTGAGACTGGTAGAAGCGTGTAGGTGTTGGGACATAGGGCCGAACAGAGATAACCTCATAGCCCTCTTTGAAGCGTGATGGCAGCTGAACACTATGAAAGGTCAAAAAAGTGTCCGGGTCAGTATAAGGTCATTTTCGACCTTTTTCATTACGCCATAGACAGCTGTCACACCCTGCTCAGCGTGGAAAAACAGAATCCCCTAGTCAGTCAATCCGTCAAGTAATCTAGTATATACCACACCATGTGACGAATTCAAAGTGTGGTAAACCTGCACCCGAATGGGGAATGTGTACAAGAGTGGGGCCCAAAGGTGTTTTTGTGCTTGTAAAGTGCTGTCAGGGGGGTAGGGTGGTGGTTGTTGGGGTTGTTTGGGGGAAGAGACCAAACAGCGAGGTCATCAGTCTCATTGGATTAGGGAAGGATGGGGAAGGAAGTCGGCCCTGCCCTTTCAAAGGAACCATCCCAGCATTTGCCTGGAGAGATTTAGGGAAATCATGGAAAAAATAAATCAGGATGGTCAGGCAGGGGATTGAACCATCTTCCTCCCAAATGTGAGTCCAGTGTGCTACCACTGCGCCACCTCGCTCAGTAGCGCTCTCAGATTCCAACAACAAGGTACTGTTATGCATCTTGGTACAAGACTTGACAGGTCCGGCTATGGCATCTATGCCCTTCTGAATAACGAAAGGGTTGACAGACGAAAAAACCTTTCCATCCTCAGATCTAGAAAGTACTAGGAACTTCGAGGCAGGCGGTAATACTTTTGTCACTGGTGACTGGTCATGCTTCCGTTTTTGGGCAGAAGTCAGGAGAGAAGAAGAAGAAGGAGGAGGAGGAGAGAAATCTATTGCAGATGAATCCCCCATGATTGTCAGCGTCTCTGATGATGCACTCCTTCCTTGTGGGGACCCTCTCAGAGGGCGCTCCTACCTTCGGTGAATGTTTACACCTCAGGTCACACCTCCCGAGAAATAGACCAGTCGTCATGGTCGGAAGGTGTCAGCTCAGGCAATCACCCCTCCCCGGGGCCTGGCCTTTACCAGGGGGTACGTGCGTGCCTTACTTGTCTACCTAGGGCTGGTAACCCCATCACCGGATATGCGTGCGAATGCATGGGTCCAGCCCTCAGGCATGCACAGAGAGGAAAGAAGAATAGGAAAAAAGGGAGAGAGGGAGAGAAAGGACACACTGCCTCAAACGCCAAGGCGGACACCATAGGGTGGGCAAGAATTGAAATAAAAGGAGGCAAGGGGAATGAGGCAAGGGGAAGGAGACAAGGTAAAAAGTAAGGAAGACAGTAAGGGGGAGAAGAAGAAGGAAAAAAGGGAACAAACAAAGGAAGGAAGATACCAGAATAAGTGAAAAACCAATAAGACTTCAAATGTAAGTCGTTAAACCATCCGTGTCTGGACGCAGGCACAAAGTACCCCTTTGAGGGGGTAGGACTCCTTTTAATCACCTCTTACGAGAGGCAAGTATACCTCGGGCCTATTCTTACCCCTGGACCCACAGGGGGAAAAGATTACTTTGTGAATGTTATAAAACCAGAGAATATTCTGTCTGATAATGGAGCACAATTTGCATCTAGTGTGTGGGGGAAGTTTATGCAAAGATCTCGGATCAAGCATATAAGGATTTCAGTGTATCACCCTGCGGTTAACATGGCTGAGAGGTATATAAGGGAGCTGGGTAGGCTATGTAGGACTTATTGCAGTAAAAATCATAGTACTTGGACAGAATATATAATTGTGTTTGAGGATCTTATGAACACAGTGGAGAGTTTTGCTACAGGATTCTCACCCTATTATCTCATGAAAAATATCAAGCCAGACAATCTAATAGCAGAACACAGAGTTTCCTCCATCGCAAGGCTTGAAAAGTCAAGAGAATATGCAGATGGCCAGACAGGAAATGTTAAAGAAAGGATATGAGAGACAGAGGAGGCATGGAGAAAGATATAAGACAACAAAGTTCAAGGAGGGAGATAAAGTGCTAGTGAGGAGCAAGAAAAAATACAGTGACACTGACGGCAAAATCAAAAAGTTATTTGAATTATACCATGGACCCTTTGAGATAATGGGTTGTCAACAACCTAAGGCATATAGGTTAGTATAATCAGTGTCCAAAAAGCCATTTGGACTGAGAAATGTAGTGGAGTTCAAAAAATATGTGGTGAAAGAATAAAGAGTAAGGAAGTGAGATTCCCATGTTTACTATTGTCTAGTTAAAACAATTATTGGGGGCTATGTACATGTGTATTTATAATTAGAGTATTATTTATGTTACTGTGTATATTGCAATGCCATTGTTGGTGGTCAACAAACTTCATTATACTGTATGTATTTGCAATAAGGGAATCTGTTGTCCCATGGTTTTGTGCAACTGGTGTGGATGTGATGGAAGCCTTTTTGAAAAGGTCATAAAGGAACTTAAACCTACTGTATATATAGTCATTATTTGTGTATAAATGTGTGGAGAGTATAGGAGGGAGGAAAACTGCAAATAGTTTGTTTAAAAATAGTTGAGATTTTATTAAAATTTCTAATTTATCTGTGGCATCTGGAGTTGACACTGGTGCGTGGGGACAGTCATGTATGGTGCTCACTAAATTTGCAAATTGTAGAGGTATATGGGAAATAATTAACTAGCTTATTATACGATGTTCATGAGGAAAGTGGAGGAAAGAACAATAATGGCTAAGTGGCTGCTTGTATAAGTTTTATGTATAAACCTCAATAAGAGCTGATCAGTGAACACAGGATGTCTCCATGAAGTGGGGGTATGTATGGTAACAGGGGATAATATGGAGCCCTTTCAAGTAGTTCATAATTTAAATTTAAAGAACCGATGTAGAGATGACATGCTGGACAAAATAGACCGGAAAATACTTGTTTTGTGTTTTGATGGGAATTGTATTTCCGTTGCTTAGTGTTTTGGTTTCCTATTAATTGAAACAAATTATAAAAGTGTGGTGATAAATATGTAAAATTATATAATGAATTTAGACTTAAGTATTTAAATATTATAAAATATTATAACCGAACTGTGGCCATGTTTAGGGATTTTGACTAATGTGGTGTCATGTGACCTGACTCAGGACAGTGGATATGAGTGGGAAAATTGGGTCCTTTTGCTCCCAGCTTGCCACCTCAATGGACAACGAACAAAGTACCACAAGTGTAAGTGTGGAGGCCATGGTATGTGAAGGAACAATGTGAAAGTGTGTAGGTGCGGGACAAACAGTGTATGAATTGCACCGATTATTATTTTAAAAAATCAAGTTTATTTGTGAACTTAAAAATGCATGACCAAGAGTTAAAGTGTTTCTTTTAAATAAATAAGCTACAATCTGAACATGTATAGTTCAGTTCATTGCTGTTAAAAAGCTAGCCAATATATGACTCAGTAATAGGGGTGCAAATGCAACCATTCACTATCAACCCAATTAGCAGATAAGCCACATGAATAATAGGTAGTGAACAAGTCCAGTACATTTGCAAACCATCACATTTCATCCATTACCCTATGTGAATTACTTCAGAAAGGAGCTGGAAAAAGCTCCTATCACACTACTATAATTTTGTTGCTATAGTTATGATAAAGCCAAAATCATTGCATTTCACCCATTAACCTATGAGAAATATTTCTGGAAAAAGCTCCAGAAAGCTCCTTCCACTGTACTGCCATTTTGTTGGTATAGTTATAACAAAGCCAGAATCTTTGTATTTCTTCCGTTACCCTATGTGCATTATTTCTAAAAGAACTGAAGAACACTCCTCTCACATTCCTATCACTATGTTGGTCAAGTTACAACAAAGCCGGAATAATTGCATTCCATCCATAACCTTACGAGAATTATTTCTTCAAGAAGCTGCATAAAGCTCTTTTGACATTACTATCACTTTGTTGGTATAGTTGCTACAAAGTGAGAATCATTGCATTTCATCCATTAACCTATGCAAAATTGTATATGAAAGGAGCTGCAGAAAGCTCCTCTCACACTACTACCACTATGTGGGTATAGTTACCACATATCCACGATCATTGCACTCCATCTATTATGCCATGTGAATTATTTCTGAAAGAAGCTGCAGAAAGCTCCTACAACAATACTGGTACTTTCTTGGTATGGTTACTACAAAGCCAGAATCATCACGTCTCATCCATTACCCCATGTGAATTATTTCTGAAAGGAGCTGCAGATAGCTCCTCTCACACTACTGTCAGCTTGTTGATGTAGATCTAACAAAGACTGAATTAAAGCCTTTCATGCATTACCATGTGTAAATTATTTCTGGAAAGAGTAGCAGATAGCACCTCTCAGAATACTATCACACTGATGGTATAGTTACTACAAAGCAACAATCATCACAGTGCATTCATAAGAATATGAGGCTTATTTCTGAAAGGAGCTGCCAATGGCACTATTCACACTGCTATCAGTTTGTTGGCATAGTTACTATAAACCCAGAATCATCATATTACATCCAATACACTACCTAAATTATTTCTGAAAACAGACGCAGATAGCTCCTCTCACAATACTACTCTTAATTGGCATTGTTAAAGCAGAGCCAGAATTATCACATTTCATTCTTTACCCTATGAGAAGTATTTCTGAGAGAAGATGCAGAAAGCTCCTCCCTTATTTGCGTTTGTTTGTTGGTATGGTCACTACAAAGCCAGAATCGTAGCATTTCATCCATTACCCTATGTGAAGTATTTCTGGGAAAAGCTGCAGAAAGCTCCTCCCTTATTAGCGTGTCTTTGTTGGTATGGTTACTACACAGACAGAATCATCGCACTTCATCCTTTAACCTATGTGAAGTACTTCCGAAAGAATTAGCAGAGAGCTCCACTCTCATTTGGTTCTCTTTGTTGATATGGTTACTACAAAGCCAGAATCATCGCAGTTCATCCAATACCCTATGTGAAATATTTCTGGGAGAAGCTGCAGAAAACTCCTCCCTCATTTGCATTTCTTTGTTGGTATGGTTACTACACAGGCAGAATCATCGCATTTCATCCATTACACTATGTGGCGTATTTCCAGGGGAAGCTCCAGAAAGCTCCTCCCTCATTTAGCGTCTCTTTGTTGGTATGGTTACTACAAAGCCAGAATCATCGCATTTCATCCATTACCCTAAGTGAAGTACTTCTGGCAGAAGCTACAGAAAGCTCCTCACTCATTTGCATCTCTTTGTTGGTATAGTTACTACAAAGTCAGAATCATCGCATTACAGGCATAACCCTATGTGAAGTATTTATGAGAGACGCTGCAGAAAGCTAGACCCTCATCTTGTCTGTTTGTTGGTATGACAACTACAAAGACAGAATCATCGCATTTCATTTATTACCCTATGTGAAGTATTTCTGAGAGATGCTGCAGAAAGCTTCCCCCTCATAGGTGTCTCTTTGTTGGTGAGGTTACAAGAATGCCAGAATCATCGCATTTCATCCATTACCCTATGTGAATTATTTCTCAAAGAAGCTACAGAAAGCATCTGCCACAGCAATGTCTCTTTTTCCGTATGATTATTACAAAGCCAGAAACCTCCCATTTCATCCATTACTGTATGTGGTTATTTTCTGAAAGAAGCTGCCAAAAGCTCCTCCTGCAGCAGCATCTGTTTGTTGGTATCATCACAACAAAGCCAGAATCGTCACATTTCATCAATAACCATATCTGATCTATTTCTAAAAGAAGCTGCAGAAAGCTCCTCAGGCAGCAGTGTCACATTGTTCATATGATTACTGCAAAACGAGAATGGTCGCATTTCATCCATTACCCTATGTGAATTATTTCTGAATGGAGCTGCAGAAAGCACCTCCCACAGCACCATGTCTTTGTGGGTATGATTACTACAATGCCTCAATCATAGCATTTCATCCATTACACTACGTAAATTATTTCTGAAAGAAGCTGCAGGAAGGTCCTTCCGCATCAGGATCTCTTTCTTCGTATTATTACTACTATGCAAGAATCATCTCATTTCATCCATAAGACTATGTGAATTATTTCTCACAGACAGTGCCAAAAGAACCTCCTACTGCAGCGTCACATTGTTGGTATGATTACTCCAAAACCAGAATCAAAACATTTCATCCATTACACTACGTGAATTTTCTCCGAAAGAAGCTACAGAAAGCTCCACCCACATTTGCCTTACTTTGTTGCTCTCATTACTACAAAGCCACAATCATCATTTTTATCTATTACCCTATGTGATTACTTCTGAAAAAAGCTGCAAAATGTTCCACCTACAATGGCGTCACTCTGTTGGTATGATTAATACAAATCCTGAATCATCACATTTCATCTGTCACCCTATTTGAATTTTTTCCAGAAGGAGCTGCAGAAAATGCCTCTCACATTTGCGTTGTTTTGTTGGTATGATTACAACAAAGTGAGAATCATCGCATTTCTTCATTTACCCTATGTGAATTATTTCTGAAAGGAGCTGCAGAAAGGTACTGCCGCAATTGTGTCACTTTGTTGCTATGATTACAACAATGCCAGAATCATTTCATTTCATCCATTACCCTATGAGAATTATTTCTAAATGATGCTACAAAGAGCTCCTCCCACACTTGCGTCACACTACAAAGCCAGAATCATCACATTTCATCAATTACACCATGCAAATTATTGCTGAAAGAAGCTGCACAAAGCTCCTCCTACATTCGCATCACTTTGTTCATACGATTACTACAAAGCCAAAGTCATCGAATTTCATGAATAACCCTATGCGAATTATTTCTGAATGAAGCTGCAGAAAGCTACTCGCACATTTGCGTCGCTTTGTTGACTTTAGTACTACACAGAACTTATCATTGCAATTTCATCCTTTATCCTATGTGAATTAATTCTGAAAGAAGCTGCAGAATGCTCCTCCCTCAACAGCGTCACTTTGTTCGTATGTCTACTACAAAGCCGCAATCAATGGATATGATCCATTACCCTATGTTACCCACAGTAGCATCACTCTGTTGGCATGATTACCACAAAGCCAGAATCACCACATTTCATCAATTACACTGTGCAAATTAGTTCTGAAAGTAGCTACAGAGTACACCTCCCACATTTGTGGCATTTTGTTGATATGATTACCACAAAGCCAGAAACATCGAACTTCATCTGTTACACACCATGAACTATTTCTAATAGACCCTGAAAAAGCTCCTCCTACTCTTAGGTCACTTTGTTGGTATGATTACTACAAAGCTAGAATCATCGCATTCCACCCATTACACTGTGAGAATTATTTCTGAAAGAAGCTGCAGAAAGCTCCTCCCACATTTGCATCACTTTGTTGGTATGATTACTACAAAGCCAGAATCATTGCATTTCATGCATTTCCGTATGTGAATTTTTTTTTCAAGAGAGTCAGCAGAACGCTCATACCACAGCAGCTTCAGATTGTTGGTATGATTACAAAAAAGCCAGAATCATTGCATATTATCCATTACACTACCTGAAATATTTCTGAGAGGAGCTGAAGAAAGCTCCACTCACACTACTACACTTTGATCGTACAGTTACTACAAAGGCAGAATCATTACATTTCATCCATTACCCTACGAGTATTATTTCTGAAAGGAACTGCAGGGAGCTCCTACCACACTGCTATCACTTTCATGGTATAGTTACAACAAGGCCAGAATCTTCTGATTTCATCCACTACCATACGTTAATTATTGCTGAAATGAATTGCTTGTAGCTCTGCTCACAGTACTGTCACTTTGTTAGTACAGTTTCTACAAAGCCACATTCATCGCATTTCATCTATATCCCTGTGGAAATTATTTCTGAAAGAAGCTGCAGAGAGATTCTCTCACATTACTATCACATTGTTGGTACAGTTGTGATCTATTTCTAAAGGAAGCTGCAGAAGCACCTCTCTCAGTACTGTCACTTTCTTTGAAATTTTACACAAAGCAATACTACTACTACTACTACTACTACTACTACTACTTCTACTACTACTACTACTACATGATCAGGCCCAATAGACCACACACATCTACAAGTTTCCTTCTCCACTGTATTCTGTCCAATGCTGCTATCTGCCATTCGTCCACATCTTCTGACACTTGGATTAAATCTTCATGGGGTTCACCCCTCCAATGGTTCTTGGGTCTCCCTGGCAGTCTCTTTCCTGTAGGTGTGAAATCCAAGAGCTTCCGAGGCCATCTGTGATCCTTCATCCAAGCTACAATGTTGGCCCACTGCATTTGTTTGGCTTTGAGAGTACCTGCTATGTTGGGCCGCTGGTATAGTTCCTCAAGCTCTTCATTGTATCTGATCCTCCATTCCCTGGTATCTGCATCCAGAACTGTACCAAAAATCTTCTGAAGCACTTTCCTCTCGAAAACAAGGAGCTCATGGAAGCCCTGTTTCCGGATACTCCATGT
>NW_026062505.1:0-10000 GCF_023897955.1 Schistocerca gregaria
AGAGGGGGGAGAGGGGGTGGTTGTGCGGGGGCGGCGTCGGCGGCCGGGCGCGCAGTGTACTGCCGCACTACAGCATATCGCTTTGTCTGCCAGGCGGGCGTCGCGTGGAGGCGGCGGCGGCGTCGCGTGGGTGCCGTGCGGCGCCTTGTTGGTCGGCGCCGGCGCCGCGTGGTAACGTAGCGCCCACCGCAGTGCGGTGAACTACAATACCTCCACACCATGGATGTGAAATAAAATATAATAACACATGATGCTCCGCAAGAAAATAGACTTGGGATAGGGTGTGTCGTTGGCAAGTCCCCGGGGCGGTTAGTGTGGGTGGTGATAAGTCCGTAGGAGGGGAGCCACCTGTGCGAATGTCGGTAAACTAGTTTCGCATGTGGCCCACAGACTGTGCCTCCATCTACAGGAATCTACCGAGACTAGGTCCGGCGCAGAACACGGCCACCTACTGGTCCGTCCCTCGGAAGATGACGCTGCTTCCGACGACGATACCGCCCTCTATGAGACGGCCGGCCGACTATGATGTCGATGTCGCCTACAGCGCCCGCTTGACGACCCAGAGTAAAACGCCTGCTGCACCCCCCCTGTTCACCGCAGGTGACGCAAATCGAGTCCAAAGTGGTGGACCGACAGTCACTCCAGCCGCACCTGTGAATGCGCCACCCCCACCGCCCGACTCGCAACTCGAGCGGATGTACGGCGGACTTTTCCCGCAATCGTACATTGCAGTCCACCCCTATATCTTCCACTTCATGAAGAGTTATCTCCCAAAAGCCAAAGTCCCGCTGTCCCAATACATGCTCTGGACGGCGGGCCGCGAGACGTGACGCCCGGTGGCAAAGAGTGCGCCGCTGAGGATATAGAGGGTCCGTGCCCCCGCACAGTGGTGACGGTGTGCGGGTAGTGTTTCCGACACCGCTTCCTGCGGTGGCAACGCTGGGGCAGAGTCGATACTCGCCCACTGGTGGAAGGTAAGCATTCTGCTTTACATCAGTACATAACTAATATTTCAGTCGTCTGACGTCCCTCCTTAGTAAATGATGCAGGACCACATACATAGATGATACATACTGTAAACTGGGGAGGACAGTGTGAACCGCACTCGACCCAGTCACCCTATCTCACAGTCCACTCCGTGTGTAACAAAGCGAAAGCACCAAAGCACTAGCGTTCAACAACATCCATTTTATCCTCGCTGCCACAGGACACTATCCAAAGAACGACAAGAGGAACGTGACGTCCACTAATAAGACACAATGTCTCACATCACCCGCAAACAACGCAGCTCAAATCAGCCAGCAACACCCACAGTGGTCCACCCAGTATCAACACAAGACGCAACGCCACGCCACAACACAAAAGGTACAAGTAATAAAATACCCTTTGGCCACACCCCTGGTAAAGACATCGAACCAACCCACCACCTGACACCAGCCAAACGTACATCCTGATTTGACACATCTCTGGCAACCTTACCCACGTTGGCCCCTAACCTAACCCACGTTGGCCCCTAACCTAACCCACGTTGGCCCCTAACCTAACCCACGTTGGCCCCTAACCTAACCCACGTTGGCCCCTAACCTAACCCACGTTGGCCCCTAACCTAACCCACGTTGGCCCCTAACCTAACCCACGTTGGCCCCTAACCTAACCCACGTTGGCCCCTAACCTAACCCACGTTGGCCCCTAACCTAACCCACGTTGGCCCCTAACCTAACCCACGTTGGCCCCTAACCTAACCCACGTTGGCCCCTAACCTAACCCACGTTGGCCCCTAACCTAACCCACGTTGGCCCCTAACCTAACCCACGTTGGCCCCTAACCTAACCCACGTTGGCCCCTAACCTAACCCACGTTGGCCCCTAACCTAACCCACGTTGGCCCCTAACCTAACCCACGTTGGCCCCTAACCTAACCCACGTTGGCCCCTAACCTAACCCACGTTGGCCCCTAACCTAACCCACGTTGGCCCCTAACCTAACCCACGTTGGCCCCTAACCTAACCCACGTTGGCCCCTAACCTAACCCACGTTGGCCCCTAACCTAACCCACGTTGGCCCCTAACCTAACCCACGTTGGCCCCTAACCTAACCCACGTTGGCCCCTAACCTAAGTTACGCTGCACCTTAACCTAAGTTACGCTGCACCTTAACCTAAGTTACGCTGCACCTTAACCTAAGTTACGCTGCACCTTAACCTAAGTTACGCTGCACCTTAACCTAAGTTACGCTGCACCTTAACCTAAGTTACGCTGCACCTTAACCTAAGTTACGCTGCACCTTAACCTAAGTTACGCTGCACCTTAACCTAAGTTACGCTGCACCTTAACCTAAGTTACGCTGCACCTTAACCTAAGTTACGCTGCACCTTAACCTAAGTTACGCTGCACCTACCTAGTACCCCCTAAGTTACGCTGCACCTTAACCTAAGTTACGCTGCACCTTAACCTAAGTTACACTGCACCTTAACCTAAGTTACACTGCACCTTAACCTAAGTTACACTGCACCTTAACCTAAGTTACACTGCACCTTAACCTAAGTTACGCTGCACCTTAACCTAAGTTACGCTGCACCTTAACCTAAGTTACACTGCACCTTAACCTAACTTACACTGCACCTTAACCTAAGTTACACTGCACCTTAACCTAAGTTACACTGCACCTTAACCTAAGTTACACTGCACCTTAACCTAAGTTACACTGCACCTTAACCTAAGTTACACTGCACCTTAACCTAAGTTACACTGCACCTTAACCTAAGTTACACTGCACCTTAACCTAAGTTACACTGCACCTTAACCTAAGTTACACTGCACCTTAACCTAACTTACACTGCACCTTAACCTAAGTTACACTGCACCTTAACCTAAGTTACACTGCACCTTAACCTAAGTTACACTGCACCTTAACCTAAGTTACACTGCACCTTAACCTAAGTTACACTGCACCTTAACCTAAGTTACACTGCACCTTAACCTAAGTTACACTGCACCTTAACCTAAGTTACACTGCACCTTAACCTAAGTTACACTGCACCTTAACCTAAGTTACACTGCACCTTAACCTAAGTTACACTGCACCTTAACCTAAGTTACACTGCACCTTAACCTAAGTTACACTGCACCTTAACCTAAGTTACACTGCACCTTAACCTAAGTTACACTGCACCTTAACCTAAGTTACACTGCACCTTAACCTAAGTTACACTGCACCTTAACCTAAGTTACACTGCACCTTAACCTAAGTTACACTGCACCTTAACCTAAGTTACACTGCACCTTAACCTAAGTTACACTGCACCTTAACCTCAGTTACACTGCACCTTAACCTAAGTTACACTGCACCTTAACCTAAGTTACACTGCACCTTAACCTCAGTTACACTGCACCTTAACCTAAGTTACACTGCACCTTAACCTAAGTTACACTGCACCTTAACCTAAGTTACACTGCACCTTAACCTAAGTTACACTGCACCTTAACCTAAGTTACACTGCACCTTAACCTAAGTTACACTGCACCTTAACCTAAGTTACACTGCACCTTAACCTAAGTTACACTGCACCTTAACCTAAGTTACACTGCACCTTAACCTAAGTTACACTGCACCTTAACCTAAGTTACACTGCACCTTAACCTAAGTTACACTGCACCTTAACCTAAGTTACACTGCACCTTAACCTAAGTTACACTGCACCTTAACCTAAGTTACACTGCACCTTAACCTAAGTTACACTGCACCTTAACCTAAGTTACACTGCACCTTAACCTAAGTTACACTGCACCTTAACCTAAGTTACACTGCACCTTAACCTAAGTTACACTGCACCTTAACCTAAGTTACACTGCACCTTAACCTAAGTTACACTGCACCTTAACCTAACTTACACTGCACCTTAACCTAACTTACACTGCACCTTAACCTAACTTACACTGCACCTTAACCTAACTTACACTGCACCTTAACCTAACTTACACTGCACCTTAACCTAACTTACACTGCACCTTAACCTAACTTACACTGCACCTTAACCTAACTTACACTGCACCTTAACCTAACTTACACTGCACCTTAACCTAACTTACACTGCACCTTAACTGTCACATGTAACGTCACAGGAATGTAGCTTTGCCTAACAGCAACCCTCTGAACATAGTTCACTGCTTGGATCCTCTGGTGTCATGTGTATTTCTCGATGCCATGGTGCGTACCCTCACGTAAATGTCTTTCGAGTGTTGCGTACTTTCTACACAGTCCCGCTAACCACTGGAAGGGTGTAACGCTACAGAACGACTATCGCCCTCCCCTCCTGCCCTTCCAAGCTGGTCGGTCAGGCGTTTGTTTGTGAAATGAGCCTTGCAGCTGTTCAGTTGCATTCGGTTGTCGATGCAGTCAGTGTACGTTGTGGTACGGCCTGTGTGGACTGTCCGCTGATGTACGCGTAACCCACACTGATCATCCGTCGTTACGTACTGAGTGACATAATGTGGCACATGCTTGACCGTACACCGGCTGCGCCCTACAATGGCGAATCATAAGGGCCATATGTTGTGCACGATGCTACTTGTCTCGTCTCCCCATTACAGCGAGATTGCACTGTTTTACGCCGTACAGACATGTGGTAGGTACGGACGAAAGTATTGCATGTTGGCCCCCCTCCCTCTGCCGGGAATCAGCGTGAGCCGTCTGTTGATGTAGCGACGAGGGTTTTCCTATTTAATCGTATTGCCCCACACAACATGATACCACGGTGGACCGCGTTCCACATCTGCGACATGCTACAGAGGCCGGTTGACAGTCGACCGCGCAAGGGACATTGCACACGTGCGCGGACCATCTTCCACGTGTTCTCTCGTGTACATGCCGTAGTGTGTATGTGGGCTGATGTAGCGTGTCGTGACACATAACATGCAGGCATGCCAGAATCGTAGATTTCGCAAATGTAGATTGACGTATACGTTTGCTGCCAAAGATCCGCAAATGAACTGGAAATCAGTTGTTGAGCGGTTGTTCGCGCTGCAGGTGCATCGGTGATAGCGACGATCGGTACATCTGTGAACCGGTTGTTTCGGCGGTACCCGCCATGCCCCCGAACCTGAGTTGGCCATGTGGGTATGAAGCGATACGAGGCTGTGGCTTGGTGGGACAGTCCCCGGCCGGTGAGGGGGGGCCGCCCGGCGTGCTGGCCGCGCGCTGCGTGAGCGCACGCACTACAGCCGGCTGGTGGGGGGCGCCCAGTGGCAGGAGCGCCGGCCGACGGGCCCGGCTGGCGTCCCAGCTACGCGCCGGCGCACCCGGCGCGCGGCGCCAGGCGGCCAAAGTGGGTTCTGCCGAGCCCGGTGCGAAGCGCGGTGGACATCTGCAGTGTGCTGGTCCGATTGCGGACTGTGTGCGTTGAGGATGCGCCGCCGCCCGGCACTCGGCGTCGCGACGCCGTCTGCTGCTCGGTCGCCCCCGGCGGTTCTCGCAGGTGGTTTGTATCGCAGCTCTGCGGACGTGTTGGCGCGTGCGCTGTGCTGGGAGAGTTCGCTTCTGCACCCAAGTGGGGCTTTGCCCTTCTGTGGCGCTGGCGTTGGAGCTGCCGGTCACCGTAGGTGGCGCGTGTTGTTTCCCGCCGGCAATGCCACGACAGCACGCTCCCGGGCCTCTGTCGGCAGCGGCAAGCTCAGTTGGGAGCACGGGTGTTCGCACTGAAAGCGTCTACTCGCCTATCTCCGGGCGATTGCGCCTCTCTCGAACCCGACCAAGTACTTAGGACGGCGCTGCGCGCCGCCGGGACCTGAGAGGGTTTCGAGGTGTATCGTGCAGGGGAGCTCAGCCTCCTCCTGTTTGCAGAATAATTGAGCGGACGCTTGCGTGTTCGCGCGGGCCCTCGGGACACACTCCCGGGCGGCCGGCTGCTCAGCTCTCGTTGACGCAGCTCCCTGGTTGATCCTGCCAGTAGTCATATGCTTGTCTCAAAGATTAAGCCATGCATGTCTCAGTACAAGCCGCATTAAGGTGAAAACCGCGAATGGCTCATTAAATCAGTTATGGTTCCTTAGATCGTACCCACGTTACTTGGATAACTGTGGTAATTCTAGAGCTAATACATGCAAACAGAGTCCCGACCAGAGATGGAAGGGACGCTTTTATTAGATCAAAACCAATCGGATTGGCTCGTCTGGTCCGTTTGCCTTGGTGACTCTGAATAACTTTGGGCTGATCGCACGGTCCTCGTACCGGCGACGCATCTTTCAAATGTCTGCCTTATCAACTGTCGATGGTAGGTTCTGCGCCTACCATGGTTGTAACGGGTAACGGGGAATCAGGGTTCGATTCCGGAGAGGGAGCCTGAGAAACGGCTACCACATCCAAGGAAGGCAGCAGGCGCGCAAATTACCCACTCCCGGCACGGGGAGGTAGTGACGAAAAATAACGATACGGGACTCATCCGAGGCCCCGTAATCGGAATGAGTACACTTTAAATCCTTTAACGAGTATCTATTGGAGGGCAAGTCTGGTGCCAGCAGCCGCGGTAATTCCAGCTCCAATAGCGTATATTAAAGTTGTTGCGGTTAAAAAGCTCGTAGTTGGATTTGTGTCCCACGCTGTTGGTTCACCGCCCGTCGGTGTTTAACTGGCATGTATCGTGGGACGTCCTGCCGGTGGGGCGAGCCGAAGGCGTGCTTGCGCGTCCCGAGGCGGACCCCGTTGAAATCCTACCAGGGTGCTCTTAGTTGAGTGTCTCGGTGGGCCGGCACGTTTACTTTGAACAAATTAGAGTGCTTAAAGCAGGCAAGCCCGCCTGAATACTGTGTGCATGGAATAATGGAATAGGACCTCGGTTCTATTTTGTTGGTTTTCGGAACCCGAGGTAATGATTAATAGGGACAGGCGGGGGCATTCGTATTGCGACGTTAGAGGTGAAATTCTTGGATCGTCGCAAGACGAACAGAAGCGAAAGCATTTGCCAAGTATGTTTTCATTAATCAAGAACGAAAGTTAGAGGTTCGAAGGCGATCAGATACCGCCCTAGTTCTAACCATAAACGATGCCAGCCAGCGATCCGCCGCAGTTCCTCCGATGACTCGGCGGGCAGCCTCCGGGAAACCAAAGCTTTTGGGTTCCGGGGGAAGTATGGTTGCAAAGCTGAAACTTAAAGGAATTGACGGAAGGGCACCACCAGGAGTGGAGCCTGCGGCTTAATTTGACTCAACACGGGAAACCTCACCAGGCCCGGACACCGGAAGGATTGACAGATTGATAGCTCTTTCTTGATTCGGTGGGTGGTGGTGCATGGCCGTTCTTAGTTGGTGGAGCGATTTGTCTGGTTAATTCCGATAACGAACGAGACTCTAGCCTGCTAACTAGTCGCGTGACATCCTTCGTGCTGTCAGCGATTACTTTTCTTCTTAGAGGGACAGGCGGCTTCTAGCCGCACGAGATTGAGCAATAACAGGTCTGTGATGCCCTTAGATGTTCTGGGCCGCACGCGCGCTACACTGAAGGAATCAGCGTGTCTTCCTAGGCCGAAAGGTCGGGGAACCCGCTGAACCTCCTTCGTGCTAGGGATTGGGGCTTGCAATTGTTCCCCATGAACGAGGAATTCCCAGTAAGCGCGAGTCATAAGCTCGCGTTGATTACGTCCCTGCCCTTTGTACACACCGCCCGTCGCTACTACCGATTGAATGATTTAGTGAGGTCTTCGGACTGGTACGCGGCATCGACTCTGTCGTTGCCGATGCTACCGGAAAGATGACCAAACTTGATCATTTAGAGGAAGTAAAAGTCGTAACAAGGTTTCCGTAGGTGAACCTGCGGAAGGATCATTACCGACTAGACTGCATGTCTTTCGATGTGCGTGTCGTGTCGCGCAACACGCTACCTGTACGGCAGTAGCCGTGCGCCGCGTGCGGAACCACGCGTGCCTCTCAAAACTAGCGCAAGTGTTGTTGTGTGGTACGAGCGCTGAAGCTCTGGAGCGGCTGGCCTGCGGCACCTGGCGCCTGGCGCCGGTTTTGAATGACTTTCGCCCGAGTGCCTGTCCGCTCCGGTGTGGAGCCGTACGACGCCCATCGGCCGTCAGGCCGTTGGACACAAAGTAATGGAACAGGGGCCGTCAAACGCCTCAGTCCCGCCTCTGCAACTGTCTTGAAAGAGACGGTGGAGAACTGAAAAGATAAAGATCACCCAGGACGGTGGATCACTCGGCTCGTGGGTCGATGAAGAACGCAGCAAATTGCGCGTCGACATGTGAACTGCAGGACACATGAACATCGACGTTTCGAACGCACATTGCGGTCCATGGATTCCGTTCCCGGGCCACGTCTGGCTGAGGGTCGGCTACGTATACTGAAGCGCGCGGCGTTTGTCCCGCTTCGGGCGCCTGGGAGTGTCGTGGTCGCCTGTGTGGCCGGCCGCGTCTCCTTAAACGTGCGATGCGCGCCCGTCGCCTGGCGGTTCGCATACCGGTGCTTTCTCGGTAGCGTGCACAGCCGGCTGGCGGTGTGGCGTGCGACACCTCGTACAACGACCTCAGAGCAGGCGAGACTACCCGCTGAATTTAAGCATATTACTAAGCGGAGGAAAAGAAACTAACAAGGATTCCCCCAGTAGCGGCGAGCGAACAGGGAAGAGTCCAGCACCGAACCCCGCAGGCTGCCGCCTGTCGTGGCATGTGGTGTTCGGGAGGGTCCACTACCCCGACGCCTCGCGCCGAGCCCAAGTCCAACTTGAATGAGGCCACGGCCCGTAGAGGGTGCCAGGCCCGTAGCGGCCGGTGCGAGCGTCGGCGGGACCTCTCCTTCGAGTCGGGTTGCTTGAGAGTGCAGCTCCAAGTGGGTGGTAAACTCCATCTGAGACTAAATATGACCACGAGACCGATAGCGAACAAGTACCGTGAGGGAAAGTTGAAAAGAACTTTGAAGAGAGAGTTCAAAAGTACGTGAAACCGTTCTGGGGTAAACGTGAGAAGTCCGAAAGGTCGAACGGGTGAGATTCACGCCCATCCGGCCACTGGCCCCCGCCCTCGGCAGATGGGGCCGGCCGCCCGCGCGGAGCAATCCGCGGCGGGGTCGTGTCCGGTTGCCTTTCCACTCGCCGCGGGGTGGGGCCGTTCCGGTGTGCGGTGGGCCGCACTTCTCCCCTAGTAGGACGTCGCGACCCGCTGGGTGCCGGCCTACGGCCCGGGTGCGCAGCCTGTCCTTCCGCGGGCCTCGGTTCGCGTCTGTTGGGCAGAGCCCCGGTGTCCTGGCTGGCTGCTCGGCGGTATATCTGGAGGAGTCGATTCGCCCCTTTGGGCGCTCGGGCTCCCGGCAAGCGCGCGCGGTTCTTCCCGGATGACGGACCTACCTGGCCCGGCCCCGGACCCGCGCCGCTGTTGGCTCGGGATGCTCTCGGGCGGAATAATCGCTCCCGTCAGCGGCGCTTCAGCTTTGGACAATTTCACGACCCGTCTTGAAACACGGACCAAGGAGTCTAACATGTGCGCGAGTCATTGGGCTGTACGAAACCTAAAGGCGTAATGAAAGTGAAGGTCTCGCCTTGCGCGGGCCGAGGGAGGATGGGGCTTCCCCGCCCTTCACGGGGCGGCGGCCTCCGCACTCCCGGGGCGTCTCGTCCTCATTGCGAGGTGAGGCGCACCTAGAGCGTACACGTTGGGACCCGAAAGATGGTGAACTATGCCTGGCCAGGACGAAGTCAGGGGAAACCCTGATGGAGGTCCGTAGCGATTCTGACGTGCAAATCGATCGTCGGAGCTGGGTATAGGGGCGAAAGACTAATCGAACCATCTAGTAGCTGGTTCCCTCCGAAGTTTCCCTCAGGATAGCTGGTGCTCGTACGAGTCTCATCCGGTAAAGCGAATGATTAGAGGCCTTGGGGCCGAAACGACCTCAACCTATTCTCAAACTTTAAATGGGTGAGATCTCCGGCTTGCTTGATATGCTGAAGCCGCGAGCAAACGACTCGGATCGGAGTGCCAAGTGGGCCACTTTTGGTAAGCAGAACTGGCGCTG
>NW_026062505.1:15000-20000 GCF_023897955.1 Schistocerca gregaria
TGCACCTTAACCCAAGTTACGCTGCACCTTAACCCAAGTTACGCTGCACCTTAACCCAAGTTACGCTGCACCTTAACCCAAGTTACGCTGCACCTTAACCCAAGTTACGCTGCACCTTAACCCAAGTTACGCTGCACCTTAACCCAAGTTACGCTGCACCTTAACCCAAGTTACGCTGCACCTTAACCCAAGTTACGCTGCACCTTAACCCAAGTTACGCTGCACCTTAACCCAAGTTACGCTGCACCTTAACCCAAGTTACGCTGCACCTTAACCCAAGTTACGCTGCACCTTAACCCAAGTTACGCTGCACCTTAACCCAAGTTACGCTGCACCTTAACCCAAGTTACGCTGCACCTTAACCCAAGTTACGCTGCACCTTAACCTAACTTACGCTGCACCTTAACCTAACTTACGCTGCACCTTAACCTAACTTACGCTGCACCTTAACCTAACTTACGCTGCACCTTAACCTAACTTACGCTGCACCTTAACCTAACTTACGCTGCACCTTAACCTAACTTACGCTGCACCTTAACCTAACTTACGCTGCACCTTAACCTAACTTACGCTGCACCTTAACCTAACTTACGCTGCACCTTAACCTAACTTACACTGCACCTTAACTGTCACATGTAACGTCACAGGAATGTAGCTTTGCCTAACAGCAACCCTCTGAACATAGTTCACTGCTTGGATCCTCTGGTGTCATGTGTATTTCTTGATGCCATGGTGCGTACCCTCACATAAAGGTCTTTCGAGTGTTGCGTACTTTCTACACAGTCCCGCTAACCACTGGAAGGGTGTACCGCTACAGAACGAATATCGCCCTCCCCTCCTGCCCTTCCAAGCTGGTCGGTCAGGCGTTTGTTTGTGAAATGAGCCTTGCAGCTGTTCAGTTGCATTCGGTTGTCGATGCAGTCAGTGTACGTTGTGGTACGGCCTGTGTGGACTGTCCGCTGATGTACGCGTAACCCACACTGATCATCCGTCGTTACGTACTGAGTGACATAATGTGGCACATGCTTGACCGTACACCGGCTGCGCCCTACAATGGCGAATCATAAGGGCCATATGTTGTGCACGATGCTACTTGTCTCGTCTCCCCATTACAGCGAGATTGCACTGTTGTACGCCGTACAGACATGTGGTAGGTAGGTACGGACGAAAGTATTGCATGTTGGCCCCCCCCCCCCCCCCTCCTCCCTCTGCCGGGAATCAGCGTGAGCCGTCTGTTGATGTAGCGACGAGGGTTTTCCTATTTAATCGTATTGCCCCACACAACATGATAGCACGGTGGACCGCGTTCCACATCTGCGACATGCTACAGAGGCCGGTTGACAGTCGACCGCGCAAGGGACATTGCACACGTGCGCGGACCATCTTCCACGTGTTCTCTCGTGTACATGCCGCAGTGTGTATGTGGGCTGATGTAGCGTGTCGTGACACATAACATGCAGGCATGCCAGAATCGTAGATTTCGCAAATGTAGATTGACGTATACGTTTGCTGCCAAAGATCCGCAAATGAACTGGAAATCAGTTGTTGAGCGGTTGTTCGCGCTGCAGGTGCATCGGTGATAGCGACGATCGGTACATCTATGAACCGGTTGTTTCGGCGGTACCCGCCATGCCCCCGAACCTGAGTTGGCCATGTGGGTATGAAGCGATACGAGGCTGTGGCTTGGCGGGACAGTCCCCGGCCGGTGAGGGGGGGCCGCCCGGCGTGCTGGCCGCGCGCTGCGTGAGCGCACGCACTACAGCCGGCTGGTGGGGGGCGCCCAGTGGCAGGAGCGCCGGCCGACGGGCCCGGCTGGCGTCCCAGCTATGCGCCGGCGCACCCTGCGCGCGGCGCCAGGCGGCCAAAGTGGGTTCTGCCGAGCCCGGTGCGAAGCGCGGTGGACATCTGCAGTGTGCTGGTCCGATTGCGGACTGTGTGCGTTGAGGATGCGCCGCCGCCCGGCACTCGGCGTCGCGACGCCGTCTGCTGCTCGGTCGCCCCCAGCGGTTCTCGCAGGTGGTTTGTATCGCAGCTCTGCGGACGTGTTGGCGCGTGCGCTGTGCTGGGAGAGTTCGCTTCTGCACCCAAGTGGGGCTTTGCCCTTCTGTGGCGCTGGCGTTGGAGCTGCCGGTCACCGTAGGTGGCGCGTGTTGTTTCCCGCCGGCAATGCCACGACAGCACGCTCCCGGGCCTCTGTCGGCAGCGGCAAGCTCAGTTGGGAGCACGGGTGTTCGCACTGAAAGCGTCTACTCGCCCATCTCCGGGCGATTGCGCCTCTCTCGAACCCGACCAAGTACTTAGGACGGCGCTGCGCGCCGCCGGGACCTGAGAGGGTTTCGAGGTGTATCGTGCAGGGGAGCTCAGCCTCCTCCTGTTTGCAGAATAATTGAGCGGACGCTTGCGTGTTCGCGCGGGCCCTCGGGACACACTCCCGGGCGGCCGGCTGCTCAGCTCTCGTTGACGCAGCTCCCTGGTTGATCCTGCCAGTAGTCATATGCTTGTCTCAAAGATTAAGCCATGCATGTCTCAGTACAAGCCGCATTAAGGTGAAACCGCGAATGGCTCATTAAATCAGTTATGGTTCCTTAGATCGTACCCACGTTACTTGGATAACTGTGGTAATTCTAGAGCTAATACATGCAAACAGAGTCCCGACCAGAGATGGAAGGGACGCTTTTATTAGATCAAAACCAATCGGATTGGCTCGTCTGGTCCGTTTGCCTTGGTGACTCTGAATAACTTTGGGCTGATCGCACGGTCCTCGTACCGGCGACGCATCTTTCAAATGTCTGCCTTATCAACTGTCGATGGTAGGTTCTGCGCCTACCATGGTTGTAACGGGTAACGGGGAATCAGGGTTCGATTCCGGAGAGGGAGCCTGAGAAACGGCTACCACATCCAAGGAAGGCAGCAGGCGCGCAAATTACCCACTCCCGGCACGGGGAGGTAGTGACGAAAAATAACGATACGGGACTCATCCGAGGCCCCGTAATCGGAATGAGTACACTTTAAATCCTTTAACGAGTATCTATTGGAGGGCAAGTCTGGTGCCAGCAGCCGCGGTAATTCCAGCTCCAATAGCGTATATTAAAGTTGTTGCGGTTAAAAAGCTCGTAGTTGGATTTGTGTCCCACGCTGTTGGTTCACCGCCCGTCGGTGTTTAACTGGCATGTATCGTGGGACGTCCTGCCGGTGGGGCGAGCCGAAGGCGTGCTTGCGCGTCCCGAGGCGGACCCCGTTGAAATCCTACCAGGGTGCTCTTAGTTGAGTGTCTCGGTGGGCCGGCACGTTTACTTTGAACAAATTAGAGTGCTTAAAGCAGGCAAGCCCGCCTGAATACTGTGTGCATGGAATAATGGAATAGGACCTCGGTTCTATTTTGTTGGTTTTCGGAACCCGAGGTAATGATTAATAGGGACAGGCGGGGGCATTCGTATTGCGACGTTAGAGGTGAAATTCTTGGATCGTCGCAAGAACACTAGATCGCGTGTTATTTGCCAAGTATGTTTTCATTAATCAAGAACGAAAGTTAGAGGTTCGAAGGCGATCAGATACCGCCCTAGTTCTAACCATAAACGATGCCAGCCAGCGATCCGCCGCAGTTCCTCCGATGACTCGGCGGGCAGCCTCCGGGAAACCAAAGCTTTTGGGTTCCGGGGGAAGTATGGTTGCAAAGCTGAAACTTAAAGGAATTGACGGAAGGGCACCACCAGGAGTGGAGCCTGCGGCTTAATTTGACTCAACACGGGAAACCTCACCAGGCCCGGACACCGGAAGGATTGACAGATTGATAGCTCTTTCTTGATTCGGTGGGTGGTGGTGCATGGCCGTTCTTAGTTGGTGGAGCGATTTGTCTGGTTAATTCCGATAACGAACGAGACTCTAGCCTGCTAACTAGTCGCGTGACATCCTTCGTGCTGTCAGCGATTACTTTTCTTCTTAGAGGGACAGGCGGCTTCTAGCCGCACGAGATTGAGCAATAACAGGTCTGTGATGCCCTTAGATGTTCTGGGCCGCACGCGCGCTACACTGAAGGAATCAGCGTGTCTTCCTAGGCCGAAAGGTCGGGGTAACCCGCTGAACCTCCTTCGTGCTAGGGATTGGGGCTTGCAATTGTTCCCCATGAACGAGGAATTCCCAGTAAGCGCGAGTCATAAGCTCGCGTTGATTACGTCCCTGCCCTTTGTACACACCGCCCGTCGCTACTACCGATTGAATGATTTAGTGAGGTCTTCGGACTGGTACGCGGCATCGACTCTGTCGTTGCCGATGCTACCGGAAAGATGACCAAACTTGATCATTTAGAGGAAGTAAAAGTCGTAACAAGGTTTCCGTAGGTGAACCTGCGGAAGGATCATTACCGACTAGACTGCATGTCTTTCGATGTGCGTGTCGTGTCGCGCAACACGCTACCTGTACGGCAGTAGCCGTGCGCCGCGTGCGGAACCACGCGTGCCTCTCAAAACTAGCGCAAGTGTTGTTGTGTGGTACGAGCGCTGAAGCTCTGGAGCGGCTGGCCTGCGGCACCTGGCGCCTGGCGCCGGTTTTCAATGACTTTCGCCCGAGTGCCTGTCCGCTCCGGTGTGGAGCCGTACGACGCCCATCGGCCGTCAGGCCGTTGGACACAAAGTAATGGAACAGGGGCCGTCAAACGCCTCAGTCCCGCCTCTGCAACTGTCTTGAAAGAGACGGTGGAGAACTGAAAAGATAAAGATCACCCAGGACGGTGGATCACTCGGCTCGTGGGTCGATGAAGAACGCAGCAAATTGCGCGTCGACATGTGAACTGCAGGACACATGAACATCGACGTTTCGAACGCACATTGCGGTCCATGGATTCCGTTCCCGGGCCACGTCTGGCTGAGGGTCGGCTACGTATACTGAAGCGCGCGGCGTTTGTCCCGCTTCGGGCGCCTGGGAGTGTCGTGGTCGCCTGTGTGGCCGGCCGCGTCTCCTTAAACGTGCGATGCGCGCCCGTCGCCTGGCGGTTCGCATACCGG
>NW_026062505.1:25000-27500 GCF_023897955.1 Schistocerca gregaria
GCAGAACACGGCCACCTACTGGTCCGTCCCGACGACGATACCGCCCTCTATGAGACGGCCGGCGGACTATGATGTCGATGTCGCCTACAGCGCCCGCTTGACGACCCAGAGTAAAACGCCTGCTGCACCCCCTCTTCACGGCAGGTGACGCAAATCGAGTCAAAAGTGGTGGACCGACGGTCACTCCAGCCGCACCTGTGAATGCGCCACCCCCACCGCCCGACTCGCAACTCGAGCGGATGTACGGCGGACTTTTCCCGCAATCGTACATTGCAGTCCACCCCTATATCTTCCACTTCATGAAGAGTTATCTCCCAAAAGCCAAAGTCCCGCTGTCCCAATACATGCTCTGGACGGCGGGCCGCGAGACGTGACGCCCGGTGGCAAAGAGTGCGCCGCTGAGGATATAGAGGGTCCGTCCCCCCGCACAGTGGTGACGGTGTGCGGGTAGTGTTTCCGACACCGCTTCCTGCGGTGGCAACGCTGGGGCAGAGTCGATACTCGCCCACTGGTGGAAGGTAAGCATTCTGCTTTACATCAGTACATAACTAATATTTCAGTCGTCTGACGTCCCTGCTTAGTAAATGATGCAGGACCACATACATAGATGATACATACTGTAAACTGGGGAGGACAGTGTGAACCGCACTCGACCCAGTCACCCTATCTCACAGTCCACTCTGTGTGTAACAAAGCGAAAGCACCAAAGCACTATCGTTCAACAACATCCATTTTATCCTCGCTGCCACAGGACACTATCCAAAGAACGACAAGAGGAACGTCACGTCCACTAATAAGACAGAATGTCTCACACCACCCGCAAACAACGCAGCTCAAATCAGCCAGCAACACCCACAGTGGTCCACCCAGTATCAACACAGGACGCAACGCCACGCCACAACACAAAAGGTACAAGTAATAAAATACCCTTTGGCCACACTCCTTATAAAGGCATCGAACCAACCCACCACCTGACACCAGCCAAACGTACATCCTGATTTGACACATCTCTGGCAACCTAACCCACGTTGGCCCTTAACCTAACCCACGTTGGCCCTTAACCTAACCCACGTTGGCCCTTAACCTAACCCACGTTGGCCCTTAACCTAACCCACGTTGGCCCTTAACCTAACCCACGTTGGCCCTTAACCTAACCCACGTTGGCCCTTAACCTAACCCACGTTGGCCCTTAACCTAACCCACGTTGGCCCTTAACCTAACCCACGTTGGCCCTTAACCTAACCCACGTTGGCCCTTAACCTAACCCACGTTGGCCCTTAACCTAACCCACGTTGGCCCTTAACCTAACCCACGTTGGCCCTTAACCTAACCCACGTTGGCCCTTAACCTAACCCACGTTGGCCCTTAACCTAACCCACGTTGGCCCTTAACCTAACCCACGTTGGCCCTTAACCTAACCCACGTTGGCCCCTTAACCTAACCCACGTTGGCCCTTAACCTAACCCACGTTGGCCCCTTAACCTAACCCACGTTGGCACCTTAACCTAAGTTACGCTGCACCTTAACCCAAGTTACGCTGCACCTTAACCCAAGTTACGCTGCACCTTAACCCAAGTTACGCTGCACCTTAACCCAAGTTACGCTGCACCTTAACCCAAGTTACGCTGCACCTTAACCCAAGTTACGCTGCACCTTAACCCAAGTTACGCTGCACCTTAACCCAAGTTACGCTGCACCTTAACCCAAGTTACGCTGCACCTTAACCCAAGTTACGCTGCACCTTAACCCAAGTTACGCTGCACCTTAACCCAAGTTACGCTGCACCTTAACCCAAGTTACGCTGCACCTTAACCCAAGTTACGCTGCACCTTAACCCAAGTTACGCTGCACCTTAACCCAAGTTACGCTGCACCTTAACCCAAGTTACGCTGCACCTTAACCCAAGTTACGCTGCACCTTAACCCAAGTTACGCTGCACCTTAACCCAAGTTACGCTGCACCTTAACCCAAGTTACGCTGCACCTTAACCCAAGTTACGCTGCACCTTAACCCAAGTTACGCTGCACCTTAACCCAAGTTACGCTGCACCTTAACCTAACTTACGCTGCACCTTAACCTAACTTACGCTGCACCTTAACCTAACTTACGCTGCACCTTAACCTAACTTACGCTGCACCTTAACCTAACTTACGCTGCACCTTAACCTAACTTACGCTGCACCTTAACTGTCACATGTAACGTCACAGGAATGTAGCTTTGCCTAACAGCAACCCTCTGAACATAGTTCACTGCTTGGATCCTCTGGTGTCATGTGTATTTCTTGATGCCATGGTGCGTACCCTCACATAAAGGTCTTTCGAGTGTTGCGTACTTTCTACACAGTCCCGCTAACCACTGGAAGGGTGTACCGCTACAGAACGAATATCGCCCTCCCCTCCTGCCCTTCCAAGCTGGTCGGTCAGGCGTTTGTTTGTGAAATGAGCCTTGCAGCTGTTCAGTTGCATTCGGTTGTCGATGCAGTCAGTGTACGTTGTGGTAC
>NW_026062505.1:37500-40000 GCF_023897955.1 Schistocerca gregaria
CTTATAAAGGCATCGAACCAACCCACCACCTGACACCAGCCAAACGTACATCCTGATTTGACACATCTCTGGCAACCTAACCCACGTTGGCCCTTAACCTAACCCACGTTGGCCCTTAACCTAACCCACGTTGGCCCTTAACCTAACCCCACGTTGGCCCTTAACCTAACCCCGTTGGCCCTTAACCTAACCCACGTTGGCCCTTAACCTACCCACGTTGGCCCTTAACCTAACCCACGTTGGCCCTTAACCTAACCCACGTTGGCCCTTAACCTAACCCACGTTGGCCCTTAACCTAACCCACGTTGGCCCTTAACCTAACCCACGTTGGCCCTTAACCTAACCCACGTTGGCCCTTAACCTAACCCACGTTGGCCCTTAACCTAACCCACGTTGGCCCTTAACCTAACCCACGTTGGCCCTTAACCTAACCCACGTTGGCCCTTAACCTAACCCACGTTGGCCCTTAACCTAACCCACGTTGGCCCTTAACCTAACCCACGTTGGCCCTTAACCTAACCCACGTTGGCACCTTAACCTAACCCACGTTGGCACCTTACCTAAGTTACGCTGCACCTTAACCCAAGTTACGCTGCACCTTAACCCAAGTTACGCTGCACCTTAACCCAAGTTACGCTGCACCTTAACCCAAGTTACGCTGCACCTTAACCCAAGTTACGCTGCACCTTAACCCAAGTTACGCTGCACCTTAACCCAAGTTACGCTGCACCTTAACCCAAGTTACGCTGCACCTTAACCCAAGTTACGCTGCACCTTAACCCAAGTTACGCTGCACCTTAACCCAAGTTACGCTGCACCTTAACCCAAGTTACGCTGCACCTTAACCCAAGTTACGCTGCACCTTAACCCAAGTTACGCTGCACCTTAACCCAAGTTACGCTGCACCCTTAACCCAAGTTACGCTGCACCTTAACCCAAGTTACGCTGCCCTTACCCAAGTTACGCTGCACCTTAACCCTAACGTTACGCTGCACCTTAACCTAACTTACGCTGCACCTTAACCCTAACTTACGCTGCACCTTAACCTAACTTACGCTGCACCTTAACCTAACTTACGCTGCACCTTAACCTAACTTACGCTGCACCTTAACCTAACTTACGCTGCACCTTAACCTAACTTACGCTGCACCTTAACCTAACTTACGCTGCACCTTAACCCTAACTTACACTGCACCTTAACTGTCACATGTAACGTCACAGGAATGTAGCTTTGCCTAACAGCAACCCTCTGAACATAGTTCACTGCTTGGATCCTCTGGTGTCATGTGTATTTCTTGATGCCATGGTGCGTACCCTCACATAAAGGTCTTTCGAGTGTTGCGTACTTTCTACACAGTCCCGCTAACCACTGGAAGGGTGTACCGCTACAGAACGAATATCGCCCTCTCCCTCCTGCCCAGATCGCGTGGTCGGTCAGGCGTTTGTTTGTGAAATGAGCCTTGCAGCTGTTCAGTTGCATTCGGTTGTCGATGCAGTCAGTGTACGTTGTGGTACGGCCTGTGTGGACTGTCCGCTGATGTACGCGTAACCCACACTGATCATCCGTCGTTACGTACTGAGTGACATAATGTGGCACATGCTTGACCGTACACCGGCTGCGCCCTACAATGGCGAATCATAAGGGCCATATGTTGTGCACGATGCTACTTGTCTCGTCTCCCCATTACAGCGAGATTGCACTGTTGTACGCCGTACAGACATGTGGTAGGTAGGTACGGACGAAAGTATTGCATGTTGGCCCCCCCCCCCCCCCCCTCCTCCCTCTGCCGGGAATCAGCGTGAGCCGTCTGTTGATGTAGCGACGAGGGTTTTCCTATTTAATCGTATTGCCCCACACAACATGATAGCACGGTGGACCGCGTTCCACATCTGCGACATGCTACAGAGGCCGGTTGACAGTCGACCGCGCAAGGGACATTGCACACGTGCGCGGACCATCTTCCACGTGTTCTCTCGTGTACATGCCGCAGTGTGTATGTGGGCTGATGTAGCGTGTCGTGACACATAACATGCAGGCATGCCAGAATCGTAGATTTCGCAAATGTAGATTGACGTATACGTTTGCTGCCAAAGATCCGCAAATGAACTGGAAATCAGTTGTTGAGCGGTTGTTCGCGCTGCAGGTGCATCGGTGATAGCGACGATCGGTACATCTATGAACCGGTTGTTTCGGCGGTACCCGCCATGCCCCCGAACCTGAGTTGGCCATGTGGGTATGAAGCGATACGAGGCTGTGGCTTGGCGGGACAGTCCCCGGCCGGTGAGGGGGGGCCGCCCGGCGTGCTGGCCGCGCGCTGCGTGAGCGCACGCACTACAGCCGGCTGGTGGGGGGCGCCCAGTGGCAGGAGCGCCGGCCGACGGGCCCGGCTGGCGTCCCAGCTATGCGCCGGCGCACCCTGCGCGCGGCGCCAGGCGGCCAAAGTGGGTTCTGCCGAGCCCGGTGCGAAGCGCGGTGGACATCTGCAGTGTGCTGGTCCGA
>NW_026062506.1:0-2500 GCF_023897955.1 Schistocerca gregaria
ACACACGCGAGACAGATGCTGTAATGGGGAGACGAGACAAGTAGCATCGTGCACAACATATGGCCCTTATGATTCGCCATTGTAGGGCGCAGCCGGTGTACGGTCAAGCATGTGCCACATTATGTCACTCAGTACGTAACGACGGATGATCAGTGTGGGTTACGCGTACATCAGCGGACAGTCCACACAGGCCGTACCACAACGTACACTGACTGCATCGACAACCGAATGCAACTGAACAGCTGCAAGGCTCATTTCACAAACAAACGCCTGACCGACCAGCTTGGAAGGGCAGGAGGGGAGGGCGATATTCGTTCTGTAGCGGTACACCCTTCCAGTGGTTAGCGGGACTGTGTAGAAAGTACGCAACACTCGAAAGACCTTTATGTGAGGGTACGCACCATGGCATCAAGAAATACACATGACACCAGAGGATCCAAGCAGTGAACTATGTTCAGAGGGTTGCTGTTAGGCAAAGCTACATTCCTGTGACGTTACATGTGACAGTTAAGGTGCAGTGTAAGTTAGGTTAAGGTGCAGCGTAAGTTAGGTTAAGGTGCAGCGTAAGTTAGGTTAAGGTGCAGCGTAAGTTAGGTTAAGGTGCAGCGTAACTTAGGTTAAGGTGCAGCGTAACTTAGGTTAAGGTGCAGCGTAACTTAGGTTAAGGTGCAGCGTAACTTAGGTTAAGGTGCAGCGTAAGTTAGGTTAAGGTGCAGCGTAACTTAGGTTAAGGTGCAGCGTAAGTTAGGTTAAGGTGCAGCGTAAGTTAGGTTAAGGTGCAGCGTAACTTGGGTTAAGGTGCAGCGTAACTTGGGTTAAGGTGCAGCGTAACTTGGGTTAAGGTGCAGCGTAACTTGGGTTAAGGTGCAGCGTAACTTGGGTTAAGGTGCAGCGTAACTTGGGTTAAGGTGCAGCGTAACTTGGGTTAAGGTGCAGCGTAACTTGGGTTAAGGTGCAGCGTAACTTGGGTTAAGGTGCAGCGTAACTTGGGTTAAGGTGCAGCGTAACTTGGGTTAAGGTGCAGCGTAACTTGGGTTAAGGTGCAGCGTAACTTGGGTTAAGGTGCAGCGTAACTTGGGTTAAGGTGCAGCGTAACTTGGGTTAAGGTGCAGCGTAACTTGGGTTAAGGTGCAGCGTAACTTGGGTTAAGGTGCAGCGTAACTTGGGTTAAGGTGCAGCGTAACTTGGGTTAAGGTGCAGCGTAACTTGGGTTAAGGTGCAGCGTAACTTGGGTTAAGGTGCAGCGTAACTTGGGTTAAGGTGCAGCGTAACTTGGGTTAAGGTGCAGCGTAACTTGGGTTAAGGTGCAGCGTAACTTAGGTTAAGGTGCAGCGTAACTTAGGTTAAGGGGCCAACGTGGGTTAGGTTAAGGGGCCAACGTGGGTTAGGTTAAGGGCCAACGTGGGTTAGGTTAAGGGCCAACGTGGGTTAGGTTAAGGGCCAACGTGGGTTAGGTTAAGGGCCAACGTGGGTTAGGTTAAGGGCCAACGTGGGTTAGGTTAAGGGCCAACGTGGGTTAGGTTAAGGGCCAACGTGGGTTAGGTTAAGGGCCAACGTGGGTTAGGTTAAGGGCCAACGTGGGTTAGGTTAAGGGCCAACGTGGGTTAGGTTAAGGGCCAACGTGGGTTAGGTTAAGGGCCAACGTGGGTTAGGTTAAGGGCCAACGTGGGTTAGGTTAAGGGCCAACGTGGGTTAGGTTAAGGGCCAACGTGGGTTAGGTTAAGGGCCAACGTGGGTTAGGTTAAGGGCCAACGTGGGTTAGGTTAAGGGCCAACGTGGGTTAGGTTAAGGGCCAACGTGGGTTAGGTTAAGGGCCAACGTGGGTTAGGTTAAGGGCCAACGTGGGTTAGGTTAAGGGCCAACGTGGGTTAGGTTGCCAGAGATGTGTCAAATCAGGATGTACGTTTGGCTGGTGTCAGGTGGTGGGTTGGTTCGATGCCTTTATAAGGAGTGTGGCCAAAGGGTATTTTATTACTTGTACCTTTTGTGTTGTGGCGTGGCGTTGCGTCCTGTGTTGATACTGGGTGGACCACTGTGGGTGTTGCTGGCTGATTTGAGCTGCGTTGTTTGCGGGTGGTGTGAGACATTCTGTCTTATTAGTGGACGTGACGTTCCTCTTGTCGTTCTTTGGATAGTGTCCTGTGGCAGCGAGGATAAAATGGATGTTGTTGAACGATAGTGCTTTGGTGCTTTCGCTTTGTTACACACAGAGTGGACTGTGAGATAGGGTGACTGGGTCGAGTGCGGTTCACACTGTCCTCCCCAGTTTACAGTATGTATCATCTATGTATGTGGTCCTGCATCATTTACTAAGCAGGGACGTCAGACGACTGAAATATTAGTTATGTACTGATGTAAAGCAGAATGCTTACCTTCCACCAGTGGGCGAGTATCGACTCTGCCCCAGCGTTGCCACCGCAGGAAGCGGTGTCGGAAACACTACCCGCACACCGTCACCACTGTGCGGGGGGACGGACCCTCTATATCCTCAGCGGCGCAC
>NW_026062506.1:10000-12500 GCF_023897955.1 Schistocerca gregaria
TTTCTCAGGCTCCCTCTCCGGAATCGAACCCTGATTCCCCGTTACCCGTTACAACCATGGTAGGCGCAGAACCTACCATCGACAGTTGATAAGGCAGACATTTGAAAGATGCGTCGCCGGTACGAGGACCGTGCGATCAGCCCAAAGTTATTCAGAGTCACCAAGGCAAACGGACCAGACGAGCCAATCCGATTGGTTTTGATCTAATAAAAGCGTCCCTTCCATCTCTGGTCGGGACTCTGTTTGCATGTATTAGCTCTAGAATTACCACAGTTATCCAAGTAACGTGGGTACGATCTAAGGAACCATAACTGATTTAATGAGCCATTCGCGGTTTCACCTTAATGCGGCTTGTACTGAGACATGCATGGCTTAATCTTTGAGACAAGCATATGACTACTGGCAGGATCAACCAGGGAGCTGCGTCAACGAGAGCTGAGCAGCCGGCCGCCCGGGAGTGTGTCCCGAGGGCCCGCGCGAACACGCAAGCGTCCGCTCAATTATTCTGCAAACAGGAGGAGGCTGAGCTCCCCTGCACGATACACCTCGAAACCCTCTCAGGTCCCGGCGGCGCGCAGCGCCGTCCTAAGTACTTGGTCGGGTTCGAGAGAGGCGCAATCGCCCGGAGATGGGCGAGTAGACGCTTTCAGTGCGAACACCCGTGCTCCCAACTGAGCTTGCCGCTGCCGACAGAGGCCCGGGAGCGTGCTGTCGTGGCATTGCCGGCGGGAAACAACACGCGCCACCTACGGTGACCGGCAGCTCCAACGCCAGCGCCACAGAAGGGCAAAGCCCCACTTGGGTGCAGAAGCGAACTCTCCCAGCACAGCGCACGCGCCAACACGTCCGCAGAGCTGCGATACAAACCACCTGCGAGAACCGCTGGGGGCGACCGAGCAGCAGACGGCGTCGCGACGCCGAGTGCCGGGCGGCGGCGCATCCTCAACGCACACAGTCCGCAATCGGACCAGCACACTGCAGATGTCCACCGCGCTTCGCACCGGGCTCGGCAGAACCCACTTTGGCCGCCTGGCGCCGCGCGCAGGGTGCGCCGGCGCATAGCTGGGACGCCAGCCGGGCCCGTCGGCCGGCGCTCCTGCCACTGGGCGCCCCCCACCAGCCGGCTGTAGTGCGTGCGCTCACGCAGCGCGCGGCCAGCACGCCGGGCGGCCCCCCCTCACCGGCCGGGGACTGTCCCGCCAAGCCACAGCCTCGTATCGCTTCATACCCACATGGCCAACTCAGGTTCGGGGGCATGGCGGGTACCGCCGAAACAACCGGTTCATAGATGTACCGATCGTCGCTATCACCGATGCACCTGCAGCGCGAACAACCGCTCAACAACTGATTTCCAGTTCATTTGCGGATCTTTGGCAGCAAACGTATACGTCAATCTACATTTGCGAAATCTACGATTCTGGCATGCCTGCATGTTATGTGTCACGACACGCTACATCAGCCCACATACACACTGCGGCATGTACACGAGAGAACACGTGGAAGATGGTCCGCGCACGTGTGCAATGTCCCTTGCGCGGTCGACTGTCAACCGGCCTCTGTAGCATGTCGCAGATGTGGAACGCGGTCCACCGTGCTATCATGTTGTGTGGGGCAATACGATTAAATAGGAAAACCCTCGTCGCTACATCAACAGACGGCTCACGCTGATTCCCGGCAGAGGGAGGAGGGGGGGGGGGGGGGCCAACATGCAATACTTTCGTCCGTACCTACCTACCACATGTCTGTACGGCGTACAACAGTGCAATCTCGCTGTAATGGGGAGACGAGACAAGTAGCATCGTGCACAACATATGGCCCTTATGATTCGCCATTGTAGGGCGCAGCCGGTGTACGGTCAAGCATGTGCCACATTATGTCACTCAGTACGTAACGACGGATGATCAGTGTGGGTTACGCGTACGTCAGCGGACAGTCCACACAGGCCGTACCACAACGTACACTGACTGCATCGACAACCGAATGCAACTGAACAGCTGCAAGGCTCATTTCACAAACAAACGCCTGACCGACCAGCTTGGAAGGGCAGGAGGGGAGGGCGATATTCGTTCTGTAGCGGTACACCCTTCCAGTGGTTAGCGGGACTGTGTAGAAAGTACGCAACACTCGAAAGACCTTTATGTGAGGGTACGCACCATGGCATCAAGAAATACACATGACACCAGAGGATCCAAGCAGTGAACTATGTTCAGAGGGTTGCTGTTAGGCAAAGCTACATTCCTGTGACGTTACATGTGACAGTTAAGGTGCAGCGTAAGTTAGGTTAAGGTGCAGCGTAAGTTAGGTTAAGGTGCAGCGTAAGTTAGGTTAAGGTGCAGCGTAACTTAGGTTAAGGTGCAGCGTAACTTAGGTTAAGGTGCAGCGTAACTTAGGTTAAGGTGCAGCGTAACTTAGGTTAAGGTGCAGCGTAAGTTAGGTTAAGGTGCAGCGTAACTTAGGTTAAGGTGCAGCGTAAGTTAGGTTAAGGTGCAGCGTAAGTTGG
>NW_026062506.1:20000-25000 GCF_023897955.1 Schistocerca gregaria
TAGGAAGACACGCTGATTCCTTCAGTGTAGCGCGCGTGCGGCCCAGAACATCTAAGGGCATCACAGACCTGTTATTGCTCAATCTCGTGCGGCTAGAAGCCGCCTGTCCCTCTAAGAAGAAAAGTAATCGCTGACAGCACGAAGGATGTCACGCGACTAGTTAGCAGGCTAGAGTCTCGTTCGTTATCGGAATTAACCAGACAAATCGCTCCACCAACTAAGAACGGCCATGCACCACCACCCACCGAATCAAGAAAGAGCTATCAATCTGTCAATCCTTCCGGTGTCCGGGCCTGGTGAGGTTTCCCGTGTTGAGTCAAATTAAGCCGCAGGCTCCACTCCTGGTGGTGCCCTTCCGTCAATTCCTTTAAGTTTCAGCTTTGCAACCATACTTCCCCCGGAACCCAAAAGCTTTGGTTTCCCGGAGGCTGCCCGCCGAGTCATCGGAGGAACTGCGGCGGATCGCTGGCTGGCATCGTTTATGGTTAGAACTAGGGCGGTATCTGATCGCCTTCGAACCTCTAACTTTCGTTCTTGATTAATGAAAACATACTTGGCAAATGCTTTCGCTTCTGTTCGTCTTGCGACGATCCAAGAATTTCACCTCTAACGTCGCAATACGAATGCCCCCGCCTGTCCCTATTAATCATTACCTCGGGTTCCGAAAACCAACAAAATAGAACCGAGGTCCTATTCCATTATTCCATGCACACAGTATTCAGGCGGGCTTGCCTGCTTTAAGCACTCTAATTTGTTCAAAGTAAACGTGCCGGCCCACCGAGACACTCAACTAAGAGCACCCTGGTAGGATTTCAACGGGGTCCGCCTCGGGACGCGCAAGCACGCCTTCGGCTCGCCCCACCGGCAGGACGTCCCACGATACATGCCAGTTAAACACCGACGGGCGGTGAACCAACAGCGTGGGACACAAATCCAACTACGAGCTTTTTAACCGCAACAACTTTAATATACGCTATTGGAGCTGGAATTACCGCGGCTGCTGGCACCAGACTTGCCCTCCAATAGATACTCGTTAAAGGATTTAAAGTGTACTCATTCCGATTACGGGGCCTCGGATGAGTCCCGTATCGTTATTTTTCGTCACTACCTCCCCGTGCCGGGAGTGGGTAATTTGCGCGCCTGCTGCCTTCCTTGGATGTGGTAGCCGTTTCTCAGGCTCCCTCTCCGGAATCGAACCCTGATTCCCCGTTACCCGTTACAACCATGGTAGGCGCAGAACCTACCATCGACAGTTGATAAGGCAGACATTTGAAAGATGCGTCGCCGGTACGAGGACCGTGCGATCAGCCCAAAGTTATTCAGAGTCACCAAGGCAAACGGACCAGACGAGCCAATCCGATTGGTTTTGATCTAATAAAAGCGTCCCTTCCATCTCTGGTCGGGACTCTGTTTGCATGTATTAGCTCTAGAATTACCACAGTTATCCAAGTAACGTGGGTACGATCTAAGGAACCATAACTGATTTAATGAGCCATTCGCGGTTTCACCTTAATGCGGCTTGTACTGAGACATGCATGGCTTAATCTTTGAGACAAGCATATGACTACTGGCAGGATCAACCAGGGAGCTGCGTCAACGAGAGCTGAGCAGCCGGCCGCCCGGGAGTGTGTCCCGAGGGCCCGCGCGAACACGCAAGCGTCCGCTCAATTATTCTGCAAACAGGAGGAGGCTGAGCTCCCCTGCACGATACACCTCGAAACCCTCTCAGGTCCCGGCGGCGCGCAGCGCCGTCCTAAGTACTTGGTCGGGTTCGAGAGAGGCGCAATCGCCCGGAGATGGGCGAGTAGACGCTTTCAGTGCGAACCCCCGTGCTCCCAACTGAGCTTGCCGCTGCCGACAGAGGCCCGGGAGCGTGCTGTCGTGGCATTGCCGGCGGGAAACAACACGCGCCACCTACGGTGACCGGCAGCTCCAACGCCAGCGCCACAGAAGGGCAAAGCCCCACTTGGGTGCAGAAGCGAACTCTCCCAGCACAGCGCACGCGCCAACACGTCCGCAGAGCTGCGATACAAACCACCTGCGAGAACCGCTGGGGGCGACCGAGCAGCAGACGGCGTCGCGACGCCGAGTGCCGGGCGGCGGCGCATCCTCAACGCACACAGTCCGCAATCGGACCAGCACACTGCAGATGTCCACCGCGCTTCGCACCGGGCTCGGCAGAACCCACTTTGGCCGCCTGGCGCCGCGCGCAGGGTGCGCCGGCGCATAGCTGGGACGCCAGCCGGGCCCGTCGGCCGGCGCTCCTGCCACTGGGCGCCCCCCACCAGCCGGCTGTAGTGCGTGCGCTCACGCAGCGCGCGGCCAGCACGCCGGGCGGCCCCCCCTCACCGGCCGGGGACTGTCCCGCCAAGCCACAGCCTCGTATCGCTTCATACCCACATGGCCAACTCAGGTTCGGGGGCATGGCGGGTACCGCCGAAACAACCGGTTCATAGATGTACCGATCGTCGCTATCACCGATGCACCTGCAGCGCGAACAACCGCTCAACAACTGATTTCCAGTTCATTTGCGGATCTTTGGCAGCAAACGTATACGTCAATCTACATTTGCGAAATCTACGATTCTGGCATGCCTGCATGTTATGTGTCACGACACGCTACATCAGCCCACATACACACTGCGGCATGTACACGAGAGAACACGTGGAAGATGGTCCGCGCACGTGTGCAATGTCCCTTGCGCGGTCGACTGTCAACCGGCCTCTGTAGCATGTCGCAGATGTGGAACGCGGTCCACCGTGCTATCATGTTGTGTGGGGCAATACGATTAAATAGGAAAACCCTCGTCGCTACATCAACAGACGGCTCACGCTGATTCCCGGCAGAGGGAGGAGGGGGGGGGGGGGGGGGGGCCAACATGCAATACTTTCGTCCGTACCTACCTACCACATGTCTGTACGGCGTACAACAGTGCAATCTCGCTGTAATGGGGAGACGAGACAAGTAGCATCGTGCACAACATATGGCCCTTATGATTCGCCATTGTAGGGCGCAGCCGGTGTACGGTCAAGCATGTGCCACATTATGTCACTCAGTACGTAACGACGGATGATCAGTGTGGGTTACGCGTACATCAGCGGACAGTCCACACAGGCCGTACCACAACGTACACTGACTGCATCGACAACCGAATGCAACTGAACAGCTGCAAGGCTCATTTCACAAACAAACGCCTGACCGACCAGCTTGGAAGGGCAGGAGGGGAGGGCGATATTCGTTCTGTAGCGGTACACCCTTCCAGTGGTTAGCGGGACTGTGTAGAAAGTACGCAACACTCGAAAGACCTTTATGTGAGGGTACGCACCATGGCATCAAGAAATACACATGACACCAGAGGATCCAAGCAGTGAACTATGTTCAGAGGGTTGCTGTTAGGCAAAGCTACATTCCTGTGACGTTACATGTGACAGTTAAGGTGCAGTGTAAGTTAGGTTAAGGTGCAGCGTAAGTTAGGTTAAGGTGCAGCGTAAGTTAGGTTAAGGTGCAGCGTAAGTTAGGTTAAGGTGCAGCGTAACTTAGGTTAAGGTGCAGCGTAACTTAGGTTAAGGTGCAGCGTAACTTAGGTTAAGGTGCAGCGTAAGTTAGGTTAAGGTGCAGCGTAACTTAGGTTAAGGTGCAGCGTAAGTTAGGTTAAGGTGCAGCGTAAGTTAGGTTAAGGTGCAGCGTAACTTGGGTTAAGGTGCAGCGTAACTTGGGTTAAGGTGCAGCGTAACTTGGGTTAAGGTGCAGCGTAACTTGGGTTAAGGTGCAGCGTAACTTGGGTTAAGGTGCAGCGTAACTTGGGTTAAGGTGCAGCGTAACTTGGGTTAAGGTGCAGCGTAACTTGGGTTAAGGTGCAGCGTAACTTGGGTTAAGGTGCAGCGTAACTTGGGTTAAGGTGCAGCGTAACTTGGGTTAAGGTGCAGCGTAACTTGGGTTAAGGTGCAGCGTAACTTGGGTTAAGGTGCAGCGTAACTTGGGTTAAGGTGCAGCGTAACTTGGGTTAAGGTGCAGCGTAACTTGGGTTAAGGTGCAGCGTAACTTGGGTTAAGGTGCAGCGTAACTTGGGTTAAGGTGCAGCGTAACTTGGGTTAAGGTGCAGCGTAACTTGGGTTAAGGTGCAGCGTAACTTGGGTTAAGGTGCAGCGTAACTTGGGTTAAGGTGCAGCGTAACTTGGGTTAAGGTGCAGCGTAACTTGGGTTAAGGTGCAGCGTAACTTGGGTTAAGGTGCAGCGTAACTTGGGTTAAGGTGCAGCGTAACTTGGGTTAAGGTGCAGCGTAACTTAGGTTAAGGTGCAGCGTAACTTAGGTTAAGGGGCCAACGTGGGTTAGGTTAAGGGGCCAACGTGGGTTAGGTTAAGGGCCAACGTGGGTTAGGTTAAGGGCCAACGTGGGTTAGGTTAAGGGCCAACGTGGGTTAGGTTAAGGGCCAACGTGGGTTAGGTTAAGGGCCAACGTGGGTTAGGTTAAGGGCCAACGTGGGTTAGGTTAAGGGCCAACGTGGGTTAGGTTAAGGGCCAACGTGGGTTAGGTTAAGGGCCAACGTGGGTTAGGTTAAGGGCCAACGTGGGTTAGGTTAAGGGCCAACGTGGGTTAGGTTAAGGGCCAACGTGGGTTAGGTTAAGGGCCAACGTGGGTTAGGTTAAGGGCCAACGTGGGTTAGGTTAAGGGCCAACGTGGGTTAGGTTAAGGGCCAACGTGGGTTAGGTTAAGGGCCAACGTGGGTTAGGTTAAGGGCCAACGTGGGTTAGGTTAAGGGCCAACGTGGGTTAGGTTAAGGGCCAACGTGGGTTAGGTTGCCAGAGATGTGTCAAATCAGGATGTACGTTTGGCTGGTGTCAGGTGGTGGGTTGGTTCGATGCCTTTATAAGGAGTGTGGCCAAAGGGTATTTTATTACTTGTACCTTTTGTGTTGTGGCGTGGCGTTGCGTCCTGTGTTGATACTGGGTGGACCACTGTGGGTGTTGCTGGCTGATTTGAGCTGCGTTGTTTGCGGGTG